>NC_137054.1:71667242-71682242 GCF_032717465.1 Coenobita brevimanus
CGTGAAGACCTCACTTGGCAGCGTGGAGGCCTCTCTGGTCAGCGTGGAGACCTCCTTGGTCAGCGTGGAGACCTCCTTGGTCAGCGTGGAGACCTCTCTGGTCAGCGTGGAGACCTCTCTGGTCAGCGTGGAGAGCTCGCTGGTAAACGTGGAGTCGCCTGCCGCCAGCGTGGTATCTCCTGCCGTCTCTGTGGAGTCGCCCCTTGACAAGGTGGACCTGGATGAGGCCAAGGCCGAAGCCTTCATCCAGCTGGTCAGAAAGTGGAAAAGGGAAGAGAGGCGGCTCTGGAGGCTGCCGGTGTGCCCCGGCCTTGACCTTGATGACCTGGTTTGGGCGTATCGGTGGTCCAGCAGGCACCCAGAGCTGTTCCGCATGTTGATCGGGCGTTGGCAACTGGCCTGCTCTGAGGAATCCACACCCACATCCATACCGACACCTACACCTCCAGACTCCCGCATTGACCCGCAGGAGTTCCTGCGAATGGTCAAGGAGTGGAAGGAGGTTGAGGTTGGGGACAGGGTGGTACCGGTGCCGGCCAAGATCAGGACGGACTCGGAGGTGAGCCAGAAGGTGCAGAGTCAACTGGTGACCCTTCAGAATGAGGAAGTTTCGCTCACGCCCACACCCACACCACCACGCCAAACCCGCCTGAGCGTAAGCGAGTTCTTACGATGGGGGAGAGACGGGAAGGAGTTTGGAGATGGGCTAACTCTGCCGCTGCCGCCTAAGTTCATGGCCACAGAGAGCGAGCAGGTGCAAAACCCGAAGGTGAGCCATGAGAGTGCCATCGACCCATCACGCTTTCGGAAGCTGTTGGGTATGTGGCGGGCGATGGAGGCCACCTCTGGGGGGAGTAAAGACGATCGGCCTGCAGGCTCCTTCTCCAGTTACCTCTCTCTGTCTTCCTCCAGTACCCCTCACTCCCTCCCCTCCAATACCCCTCACTCCCTCTCCTCCAGTACCCCTCACTCCCGCTCCTCCAATACCCCTCACTCCCTCTTCTCCAATACCACTCACTCTCTCTCCTCCAATACCCCTTACTCCCTCTCCTCCAATACCCCTCGCACCCTCCTCAAATACCATTCACTCCCTCTCTAGCTTCTCACCTGTTCCTTATATCACAAGTGACTTCAACATTTCCCACTCCACCGCCATTGTATGAGGGGCTGGTCTTCCGTAAGGGGCGGTTCTTGCACGTATAAGGGGCGGGTCGTGCACGTATGAGGGGCGGTCTTTCATATCTGACCCTAAACTCTCCACAGCCTAGTTTTTTCGAGTCGAACGGGGCTCTTTTTCTTTTACCAAAAATCAAAAAATGCCCGATACCGCTACCTCTGCATGACACGGGGTTCTAGAAAGTTTACTAAAATAATGAGAAGAAATTTATCCATCCATCCAACCATCATCCAGTCCTATGTTGCCCCATGAGGAGCGTAGGACCTCCGGGCTAGGCAAGTTGGTCCTGACATTTAAGATGAGAGTGACCAGCCTCACTCATCCCTGAGTGGCATTAAATGAGCAATAAGCCCCAACCACCCCTTGGAAATAAACCTACACTGGCTCAATCCATTTGGAGCACCATAATTACCCACTAAACCACCAGGCACCATAATTTGGTTATATGGTTACCACAAAGCGTGGTAAATGGTTTTCTGGTGTACACGAAACCATTTGGCTTGTCATTCGATGTAGAGTCACATAGGCAGAAGAAAGGGGAAAGATTGGAGGCAAGAAATACAGAAAAGGGAGTATAAAGTCACCTGTAGGCAGAAGGAAGAGGAAAGATTGGAGGAAAGAAAGACAGAGAAGGGAGTATAAAGTCACTGATAGGCAGAAGGAGGACGAAAGAATGAAGTAAAGATAGAAGAGGAAGGAAGGAAGAGAGGAACGGGGAGACATCTAAAGCAGCACTACATCGAGTGAGTGGATGGTGAACGTCCCCACCTATATTTGTAAATTCATACTTGTTCGTAAAATCATACGCTTTGTTTGTTTGTTTTTTCACCTAGTTTTGGGCCGGGTTTTCGTCCTTTTGCTGTTTTATTTACTCTTATACTTTTGCCTAAAAATGTCATCACTTCACCTTGACTGCTCAGCTGTAACGAGAGATTACCACCAGAATCACACTAGTCACGAAGAAGTGCTGTCCAAATTATGCATTCTTGTAGCATCATCTTTTTCTGCCACTGAGCTCCCTCGGAAAAAATGAAAAGGAAAATCTTGGCCAAGTTAAGGTGAGAGAACTGCACACCATCCCACATCAGCAGCAGCAGCAATGATAGTAGTAGCTTAGTAGTAGTAGTAGCAGGAGCACCAGCAGAAGTAATAGTAGTAGTAGTCGCATTATTATTATTATTATTATTATTAGTAGTAGTAGTAGTTGCAGTAGTGGTAGTAGTAGTCGTAGTAGTATGTGTTGTTAATCTCTTGTTATAATTCAGCGTTCAGAATGGAGAGATTGCAATTTTAGGCCAAGGTTGTGTGAAAAAGAGCATCCCACTGCATTTGTACCCCAGAGTTCGTAATTAGGTGACTAGTGAAGCTTTGTAACACCTCTTTCATAGTGATTTATTTTGGATATTACACATGAATGGTCTCCCGTAGGTTATACCCCCTACCAAAAATAAAAACGATCAGAAATACGGGAAGGTGAGCAGGACATCAACAAAATCGGCATATACACTGTCCATGTTCTCTCTTGATGCGTAGGAAGAAATTGCATATCTGCTTTATTTATTTATTTATCTTTATTTTTCTCGTGTCGGTCGTACATGTGAAGCTTGAGCATTTACGGGGAGCTTTAGTATCCCTGATGGACACTTTGGCGTCTGAGGAGTTGAGCGAAAACCATCAAGACGGTGAACGATGAAGCAACTGAAATAACTTAAGATTTCCATTAGTTTCGTGTTTATTATTTCCCAAATGTGGAAGACGGAATCCTGGGCCTCCGAGGGATTGTGAGCGAAAAGTACCAAGACGGTGAACGATAAAGGAACTGAAGTAACTTAAGATCTCCATTAATTTCGCACTCATTTCAGCATCCCCCGACCCTCTTAAACGTGAAGACCCGAGGCGGACAGCTCCATGGGGTAAGAGGAACCGTGAGCGAAGGCTACCAAGACGGTGAACGATAAGGCCAAGGAAGTAGTGAAGGTTTCCATCAGCTTCGTCCTTTATTATCCTCTTAAACGCAGGGGCCAAGTACCCGTGACGCCCTCCTTAGGACCTCCTCTCCCGTGCCCCCCCTGCCGCGCCCCCTGCAGCCCGTGTCTCCCCTCCCGTACCCCCCCCTGCAGGTCCGCCGGGCCGAACGCAATTAGTGTAATGATTTCACTACCATTAACCTGATGGAGGGGGGCTCCAGGGGGATCCATTCACCAATTTAAAAGGGCTAGGTCTCCCATTAGGCGCCGCCATGATCTTAGCTACGAGCCCTGCCCCCTCGTTTGGTCTTGTAATGACTCTCCACCTTTAATGGGGTAAAAAATATATAATCCCTATGCCTGAGAACTACGTAAATGATATGAGGTACTCTTAATCCCAGTGTAATCCCAGTGTTTAATGAACGACTCGTGTAATCCTAGTTTTTTAAGAATTATAGATAATATGATATATATACCAAAATGTAGTATATCCCAGTGCATAATGAAAGATATTTGTAATCCCGTTTTTTGAGCGGTAAAATATATGATGTATACTAAATCCAAGGGCTGATGGAAATGCATATGTAATCCCAGTGGCTTAGAGCTGAAAAAATCATAAATCCCAGTCTTTAATCCGTTTAATCACGTAGCGGTGTTCATTTAATTTATTTTGTTGGTTTTAGACGAGTGTATTTAATTTATGGCAAGGCTTTTCCTAATGAAAGGGTTAATGAAACACACACACACACACACACACACACACACACACACACACACACACCTTATAAAAAACAACTCTAGGCCCAAAAATCTCTTCGTAGCCCAGTACAATCCAAAGAAAGTGAAAAATGAAATAAAAATAGAGAGTAAAAATGCTAGTAATAAAGTGAGGTCTCCAGATTGAAGTAAAAAAGAAAAGAAAATCACACGACTCTGAGCAAAAACAAAGCACTGAAATTACCATCTCGGTTGACTCCCCCCAAAAAAAGTAAAAAGAAAAAAGAAAGAAAGAACCCAAAGCCAAGTTCACTAAAAGTATGATTGCAGTGGTTGAGAATTACACTTGTGGACATAAATAATATTCCACTTTATTGCGAGAGGTAGCGAGGCTGTGAACGATAAATTTTGAAACTGAAGGATGCTAACTTAGAAACAACTCAGAAAATAGTAAATGTTTCATATTTCTTCGCCTAGTCGTAAATTGATATTGGTTTGCGCAGTTCCTATGATTTCCGACCTTATCTTCATTTTTTTTTTCATCGGGAGCGTAGGGGCCCGGGTATAGGCTACTCATTTTCGACATTTAAGAGAATTGACCAGCCCCATTCGCCCCTGAGTGGCATTTAAGCAATAAACCCCCATTCAGTTGGACACCTAAACCCACTAGATCCCCGGGCGTCTGGTTATATGGATACCACCCAGCGTAATAAGTAGTTTTTCGTTTTACAGGAAACAAAAACAAGTTGGTTTGCTACTTAGTCACTGGCAGGTAGCACTACATCAGGTGAGTGGATATTGATCACGCCCCCTACCTTTTAATGTAAATAAATAAATAAATGAATAAAATAAATATAATCACAGATATGATAAATAATTCTGATGGATAAAAGCTGATAACGAAATACCCATTCAGCCCGAGGACGTTGTTTTTATTCTTGCTATCAATTATTATTATTATTATTATTATTTATTGTAACTACTACTACTACTGCTACTACTACTACTACTACTACTACTACTACTACTACTACTACTGCTACTACTACTACAACTACTACTACTGCTACAGCTAGATTTAGGCAATAACCGACTTCAGGCTAAAAAATATTACTACACTTCTTCGCATCGTCGCTTTAATTTTTTTTTTAAGTAACACTAGTTGGTCTTATATTTTATTAACACTTGTTATTAATTTAGAACACTTACCATTTTTTGTCCTAAGTCCTTGGTTCGTATTCTCGTCGGGTAAGGAAGCTCCCTAACAACTTTTCTTGAGTGATTTATTTTTGGATTTGGCTGGTTCATATAATTTTGCACGTTAGGTATGTAGAGTAAGGTTATTTCGGAAGGATTAATAGACGAGGACAGTAAGCTGTAATAGGCAAAATAAATCGCCTAGGAAAAGGTGTTACGGAGCATCATTAACCAACGAGAGAGAGAGAGAGAGAGAGAGAGAGAGAGAGAGAGAGAGAGAGAAGCATGTTCATTAAAAGGGACCGTCCTGAATGTGAGAAAATGCACCTGCGTGTCTACCCTTTCTGTACGACCGCCGATCCTGCTTCATCTATCTTTCTTTGATATTTGAGAAGATTTAAAATGTTTATTATTGCGCATGTATAAACATTAACTTACACAATGCAGCAAAATTCAGGAAATAAAGGTACACAGAGTAGGGTAAAGAAGTAATGTTGAAACTCACGCGATCACCCGTATTGCACTCCTCCCCCACGTCCGAGATTGGCGCCAGTCGAGTTGAAACTGTCGAAGTGTGAGTGTGCGCGCGTGTGTTGTGCTTCGTAAATTGTGCTTATTTCGCCTTGAACGTCATCCTGTTGGACTCAGAACGGCGTAATTGCCTCGTTGCGGTGGCCCGGAGAACTACAGGTGAGAGGAGGATGTGCGAGATGCGTGGAATATGGAGGAAATTACGACAGCGTTACCTACACTGGCGTTTAAAAGACCCGCACATCCGCCATCTTGAGGTTAGTGATCCGGACATTTAATTCATTCAGGCTGATGACTCAGTTTCCGTTGTGCGATTGCCGACAGTTAACGATTTATTTAGAAACCTTTAATAGTGGAGAAGTGATCGGTTTACTGCGATAGATGAATGTTAAAATCAGCAGGTCATTATAGAATACAGAGTGGAGATAAACGAATGATATTACCAGTACTGTAACGCATAACAGTTTTATTAGATGTAGCATGCCAGGATAGTGTTCTATTAAAGAAAAAATGTAGATATTTTGAAAGATAGCAAGTATGATTGTAACACTGAAGTTTTTGCCTACGGAGGGAAAGTTAAATTGTGTCTCGCCTTATCTCGAATTTCATTGCACAGAGAGGTCAGTTGAATGTCATATTGGCCAACAGATATAAAGATTTAGTTCATTTCTTACTGTCTGTAGTAGGTCCTTGATGTACGTACTTTAAGGACATTTAAATATTGGTTTGATGTAAACATTGACGTCTCCGCTTCCAGAATGTTTCACGCGCTGTACTGCCAGACGTACGAAAGATTTAAGTTCGCTCTTCGCACGTTTTTAGGTTGCGTCGTGTTATTTTTAGTTGATTTACATAATACTCCTTTCCCGAATGTATGTATTAGGTGCATGTAAACCATCAGAGGTCACACGTAATTCTGAAGTCCCGTACAATAAGTTTTCCAAAATGGGTAGCATCTGTTATGATCTGTATGAAATGTTCAGATGAGTTAGATGGCACATAGGAGTAGGGTAATACTGTATGGGTAAGGTTTCCTATGCTGTTTATTTCATTCTTGTTTATGTTTGACTTACGAACTGGAAGGGCATGATTTCGTTTTTAACTCCAACACAAAATGAAGCAAATGATCTAAAGGTAAATTCCTCTAACTGCAGCAAGAATAAACAAAATTGGCGCTTGTTTGCAAGGGTCGAAGAATAGTGTAAACCTTTAAACCCAGCCAAGCCCAACTACTTTTCTGTAATTTGGTTTTTAAGTGCCTGAACTATGAACTGTGCTGACTTAAAAAGAAATTAATATTATCAAGTCAATATTTGCATGGCTACATAACCCTAGCGGGATGGATTTCGTTCTCATCGTTACATTCACTAGTTTATGTGTTGTTTGTTTACCACTGTTGGGGATTTAAGGTCAGGAGAATATTTATTTATTTATTTTTTTTTCAGTACGAGCGTAGCGAGCCTCCTTACTAAGGTGAATGATAAAGTAGACGAGTGAACTGTAGGTGATATTCTGGGCTGGGCATCTCTGTAAGATACCTCTGCATGAAACAATACATAAGTCACAGTCATACGCTATTGACCAGTTCGTACACCATGTATATTACCGACAGTTTCCTCAGTAACATTTAATAAGATATAAAAGAGTGTGACTTCCAGAATAACTGTTAGATTTATTTGTGAATGTATGACGCTTGTAATAAGGTGTATGGATTTTTTAATATTGTGTTTCCCCTCCTTTTCATCTTCTGTGAAACAAATAAATGGATAAATCGCCTAGAAAGATGTGTTAGGAGATGCCACCTAGAATACCTTAAATAGGTAATCGTTGTGAAGGGGCCAAAATTCAACTATTGACCTCCTCAGTGTGACGATGTATTTCTCTTTAATCAGATTCTCACCAATATATATGAAATTTTGGAGGGGCCTTTCGTAGTGAAGGGGTTCATGAAGGAAAATATGTAAACCCCCCCAGTTCGAAAATTGTCAGCTAAAAAGAATACAAATTAACCCCATTAATCTGACAACGTATTTTTCAGTTTAATTAGAATTGTCATTAATTTAGGAAAGACCTTTAGTAGTGAAGTGGTTAATGAAGGCCTTATAACACCTCAATTTTGAAATAAAAAAATAAAAATCGCTCAGTGATAGCAAATTTTAAAAACAATGGCATTGGATTAAAAGGGACCTTCCCCCCCGCGCCCCCCAAAAAACAGGTAATAAATTCAATGTTAAAAGAATCACAATAGCTCAAAATTAAAAAATTAAAAAAAAAAAATGGCCATTGCTCCTAAATATGAGCTCCAGCGTCTCATAATATTCCATTATGACTTAGAAATACGAAAGCAGAGAGAGAGAGAGAGAGAGAATGATGGGGAAAATGAGAGAAAAAAAGGACGGGGAATGATGGGAAAAGAGAGAAGAAAGAAAACGGCATGATGATTGAAAATTTAAACGGGGGACTAAGTTATGTGCTGGCTCGGGTCTCTGGAAAACACACCCTTGCCCATTAACTCCCACTCAGCTCCATTAAATAAACAAATGACACGCGATTCCATTAGGGGCGTAAAAAGGCTGAGGGGAGAGAGAGAGAGAGAGAAAGGCATGTATCGCCGTACTGAATTGATGCATATGATTACATTCACAAAGGCAGGTCAATTCTCAAGCACATTTTCCACGTTCCATCTTTGTTGCAGTAGATTGGGGGCTTCAAGAGACTGTCAGCATTTTATTCTATGGGAAGAATTGCCCGTAGAAGAGAGACTCATTTCCAAGCTTTAAAAAAAAAAAAAAAAAAAAAATCGGGATCGTTCCAGTATTTTCTTGCAGTTAATCAAGACGGTTTTATTCAGCTTGAAGGTTAGTGTGGGAGCCTGAGAGTGTTGATTCTTCACCATTAACCCTCTCATGTCAGGGGTAACTCTAGTATATTACAGCTTACTCCAGACGATTTAATTCAGCCCGAGTGTTCACAGTTACAATCCTTAGCAAGTACGTTCAGTAGCATGCCTGTCTGGAAGCTTCTCTGGCCTCCTCTTGTCTCTTCTTCCTCCTCGTCCTCGTCCTACTCCTCCTCCTCCTCCTCCTCCTCCTCCTCCTCCTCCTCCTCCTCCTCCTCCTCCTGCGACGACGACGACGACGACGATGACGACGACGACGACTACGTCTCACCTCTCTTTGTTCTTCGCGTCTCTATCCTTTTCTCTCCTCTTCCTCCTCAGAGTCTCCTCATCTTTCCCTCTCCTCGTTTTCTTCTCTTTCTCCGTCACTTCCTTCTCTTTTCTCCCTCCTCCTCCTTCGCATCATCATCATCCATCTTCTCTCTCCTCCTGCCACTCCAATTTCCTCCTGCTTTTCCTTTTCCTCCACTTATCTCGTGTGCTCTTCCTCCTCCTTAATCTTTTCTCCTCCTCCTCCTCCTCCTCCTCCTCGCCTTCCTATCCTTATCCTTCAGCATGTAGAATTAAATCTCGTAGTCATAGTCTACTCAGTAACAAGCAGCCTCGAAACCATAATGTCTGTTGCTGTTTGTTTTCCATTATATTAATTTGTATTCCTCCTTCATAGCATCATCATTGTCATCATCCTTCACCATCTCTCCCTCCCTCTCCACCCCCATTCCTCCCCTCTTCGCCATCACCATCATCATCATCCTTCACCATCTCTCCCTCCGTCTCCACCCCCATTCCTCCTCTCTTCACCATCATCATCATCATCATCCTTCACCATCTCTCCTTCGCTTTCCACCCTCATTCCTCTCCTCCTCCTCCTCCATCCGTCCCTCCTTCACTCTCTCCCACATCTACATTGGAATTGGCATTTTACCCCGACCTTATGCAGATTTTCCGATCCCCCTCAAGCGCATTCCGACCCTCCAAGCTGTTACTGCCACTCTGCTCGATAATTTCCTTCCGACCCTTACTTCCTCCCTCAAGCTCTTTCCCTCTTATTTCTCCTCCTTCTCTTCCTCCTTCTACTCCTGCTTTTGATTCTCCTCTTCCTCCTTCTGCTTCTGTTTCTCCTCTTCCTCCTCCTCCTCCTCCTCCTTTTTCATCTCCTTCTTCTGCTAGTTTCACTTTATCTTCTTTCTTTGTCTTTCGTTTCTCTGTCTGTCTGTCTGTCTGTCTCTCTCTCTCTCTCTCTCTCTCTCTCTCTCTCTTTGCCATTGATTCTAATGCTATTGTGCTCCTTCCCTTCCCTTCACCTCCTTCTGTCTACTCTCCCTTGCTCTTTGGCGGCGTCTGCTCCGTCTTATCTCTCTTCTCTCTCCTCCTCTTCTTCCCCCTCTTCTCTCTTCTTCCTCCTTTCCTCTCTTCTCCTTCCTTTTCTTCCTCTTCTTCCTCCTCTCCTCTACTGCCCTTTCTTCCTCTCTCCTTCGTTAGCCCCATTACGTCTCCTCCTCCTCCTCCTGCGTCACTGCTTTCCTCTTTACCTCGTTGTCGTTTAGTTTTAAGTGTTATGCTTTTCAAAACTGTCTTCCTCTTTTCTGTCATCGACCAGCTTGGCTTACTTCGTCGTATATAGGTTTGGTGTGTGTGTGTGTGTGTGTATGTGTGTGTGTGTGTGTGTTAATAGAGTACTTCGGACGCTCTACGATTCGAATCCCGGAGGTAGACGAAGGTAGTTCAGTCAAGTAAAAAATCTACCAGACGTGTAAATGGACCGCAGAAGCCTATACAACTTTCACTCCAACTTGGCCCAAAATTGACCCCTCTTCGTCTTGAATGCTCACTTGTAACATTGGAGTAGAACTAGAATGTGATGCTAGTCATGAAGAAGTGCTATGGGAAGGACGTAGATCTGTGATAATGTCTTGTATCAAACTACGAGAAATTAGCTGCCAAAGGACGAAAATCTTGGCCAGGTTAGAGTAAAAGGAGTATTGTTTTGAGCCCCAGTGCACGCAGGGGAATAAAATGGGTTAGGGTAATGCCTCCTTTATATTATTTATTTTGTTCTTTCTTAGGGCATTTTTAGAACTGTATGCGTTAATTTCTCTCTCTCTCTCTCTCTCTCTCTCTCTCTCTCTCTCTCTCTCTCTCTCTCTCTCTCTCTCTCTCTCTCTCTCTCTCTCTCTCTCTCTCACTTCTGCCTCATTTCCACCTTAGAATTTTTCTCTCCTCACCTTCAGCATTCTCTTTGTTCCTGTGTTTACCTCTCTCTCTCTCTCTCTCTCTCTCTCTCTCTCTCTCTGCACCCTGACCTTTGACCCTCATCCTCTCGCATTTACTGCCTTGTTATGGCTCTACCCTTTATTTCCCCTTCCTTCCTTCCTTCCTTCCCTCCCTCCTTCGTTCCTTCCTTCTCTCCCTCCTTCCTTCCCTCTCTCCTTCCTTCCTTCCTTCTCTCTTATCTCCCTTACTTTTTCCTTTCTATTCTGTCCTCTGTCTTTCCTCTTCATTCCTTACTTTTATCCTCCTTCCTCTCTCTCTCTCCTCTTTCCTCTGTCTTCTCTTCCTCATTCCTCTGTCTTCCCTCCTCATTCCTCACTTTTATCCTCCTTCCTTTCTCTCTCTCTCTCTCTCCTCCTTCCTCTGTCTTCTCTACCTCATTCCTCTGTCTTTCCTCCTCATTCCTCACTTTTATCCTCCTTCCTTTCTCTCCTCCTCCGTCCTCTGCATTTTCTTTCTCATTCCTCTCTCATACCTCTTCACCTCCTCCGTTAAATTTTCTCTTCCTTCCTCTTTCCTTCTTTCTCCTTCCTCTCTGTTTCCTCTTCTTCCTTCCTTTCTCCTACCTCTTCTTTTCCTCTCATTTCTTCTCTTCCTTCCCCTCGCTTTCCTCCTCCATCCTCTCTGATGTCTTTCCTCTTCCTTCCTCTAGCTTTCCATCCCAGTTCTTTCCTCCTCTCTTCCCTCCTCTCTCGTCATTCCTCTATGTCTACCCTCTTCTTCTTCCTTGTTTTCCTTCCTCCTTCCTTTCCTTCTTCCTTTCCTTCTTCCCTCCTCTCTTCCTCTCTCTCTTCCTCTTGCATCCGCGTTCTCTTTGCCGTCACCTCCGACCCCCCTCCTCTTTGCTCTTATATCCGTATTATGGCCCCACACTTTATCGCACCTTCCTTCCTTCCTTCCCTCCCTCTTTCCTTCCTTCCTTCCTTCCTCCCTCCCTCCCTCCCTTCTTTGCTTCTTCCATCCTTCCTTCCTTCTTTCCTTGCTTCCTTCCACTCTTTCCTCTTCATCCTTCCTCTCTTTCATTTCACTTATTCTCCCTTCCTTCATCCATTCTCTCGTATTCCTCCTTTGTTCCTCTCTCTCTCTCTCTCTCTCTCTCTCTCTCTCTCACCTTTCCTTTTCTTCCTTCTTCTGCCCTACCTTCCTTCCCTCTCCTTCTCGTTGCCACTTCTCCTTCCCTCTCTCTTTCCTCCATTCTTCCCTCCCCTTTCCTGTTTGCCTCCTCGCCTCACTCCAATGCTCACGACAATCACTCCTTTCTTCTCTCTCCCTCTCATGGATATCTCTTCTTTCCTCTCTTCCCTCTTCTTTCCAGTTTCTCTCCGCCTCACTCCTCTCACACTAATCCTTCCTTTATCCCTCTTCCTCGTCACGCCATCTCTTCTCCTCTTCCTTCCTCTTCCTCCTCCATCCTCTCCTTCATCTTCTATGCCCCCTCTTCCTCTCCCACTTTACCGGTTAAGCGTCTCTCCATGAATCACCGCTGCCTCCTACTGATTCCTTTTGAGGTGATTCTTCCCTCCCCCTCACCTCAACCCCCTTCCTCCACCCCCTCCCACCTCACAGCGCTTCTTTCTCTCCCCTCCACCCCACCTCACTCACCCCCATGTCCCTCTCACACGCCTGGGTTTTGGAAATGTAAATTGGGTGGATTTTCATATTCACTTTGTCTAATACACGTCTTTATTGACCTATACCTGCAAGTACCTGGGAAGTCAATGTCATAAGATGGTACTGACCTGCTCACTACCACTCAAGTTTTATTTTATTCCTTTTAAGATGCAGAGATATCGGAACAACGCTTGCCTACTTTCTTGTGCTCGTTCCATTATTTTTTATTTTATTCATTATTTGCTGTTTTATTGAGTTTATTTTTGGCCTCACACTTTTTCCCTAAAGGTGCCGTGATACTTTTAATAACGAGTTTGTCAGCGTTATAAACAGACTCACATGTTTTATTAGTAAAGTTGTATATTCACCGTAGTTTCCGTCTTCCTGGATTCTCATATTCTCTTTGACAGTTCTTTTTCCCAGCAGTGCGTGTGTCCGTACTCAGTGTCAAACTTAATTATTTTACGGTACTCGTTTTACGCTAACTTGGCCTAAAATGGCCATCTCTCCATCTTGAATGCCGGGTTGTTGCCATCGACTAACACTAGCCAATTATCCTGGTCGCAAAGAAGTGCTATGAAAATTATGCAGAGACATGGTGCAGCACTTTTTCTGCCACTGAGCTATGTGAAGTGATCTGGAAAAGGGCGAAAAATCTGGGCCAAGCTAAGGTAAAAGCGTATCCTGTAGAAGCACCCACCAACTCTCTTAACATTTCCTATCATATTTCCATCCTCTGAGGAGCAGTTCATGTCCTCAGTGATACATGTTGTTTATAATAAGCTCTTTTGCAGGAAAACGTATCATTTTATTTATTTATTTATTTATTTTTTTGACAATAGATCTACATTTTGGGGGGTACTCCCATTCAGTATTACCCATTATTCACTGTCTGCCCCCTCGCCCCCCATTTTTTTTTTTCATATATATATTTTTTTGTCGTATTAAACTTAGTAACAGGGATTTGTAAAGCCGTCATTTTTCTTAATTATTTTTTTGGAGTTCTGATATCAAGGGCTCATATATATTCCTACGTACCTCAGACCCCATTTTTTTTTTTCAATTTATTTTTTTTCACGCGCCGTACCTGATTTTAAAGAATGCATATTAACGCTTTGTACTCCTTTGTATTCAGTTTATATTTTTATGAAGAGAGCTGTTGACTGTCTATCTGTTTCCTCTTTATACCGTAACAACAAACTTGATGCCATTATTGTATGTGTGAACGGTAATAACAGACTTGATTCTCTCTCTCTCTCTCTCTCTCTCTCTCTCTCTCTCTCTTTAAATCGATTTAGACCAACTCGACTTGTAAAAATGTAATGGCGAACTCGATTCCCTTTTTATATACGCAAACCAGTTCAACTTGTAAATATCTTTCCTCAAATCTTTCCCCATCCGCAGCTATTATCCTCCTCGCCATACTTTCTCACAAACAAATCTGGCGCTTAACGATGCATGTGTTACTACTCAGCGTGTAATCTTATTTGATCCACGGGCCGTCTTGGGGTGTAAAGGAGCCCGTTCTTGAGACTGGTGGCACTTCTGGTGGGAAAGAGAGGGCCATGTGATTTTCCATTTCCATTTCCACAGTTCATCTGGGATATGAAATGCCACCGTCTGTCTTCCCACGTACCCTTCGTCTTTTTTCTTTTTCTTTTTTTAATATGTAGGTTTTCGTTGATTTTTTTGGGGGGAGTAAGACCACATTGTTCTCTCTCTCTCTCTCTCTCTCTCTCTAGTCGTGCCTGGTGTCTTATAAGTTATGTTTTTCTGTTTTTGTTGATGCGTTTTGGTCTGGTTCGTTTTAAGGAGTACCGGTACCTCTCTCTCTCTCTCTCTCTCTCTCTCTCTCTCTCTCTCTCTTCCATTTCCTTTCGGCATAGATATTTTCTGCCGACCCCGCTTCTCTCTTTGCTCTTTTCCCTTACTTTTTTCTTCCCTTCTCTTTTAGTTTCTCTGTTACTCTTTTCCATCATCTCCCCTGCTGTGCATTCTCTCTCTCTCTCTCTCTCTCTCTCTCTCTCTCTCTCTCTCTCTCTCTCTCTCTCTCTCGTTACTTCTGCTTTCCTATGACATCTGCTTCTGTTGTTATTGTTTTTTCCACATCATCTGTCTTCGCCCTTCGTCACCTCTGTCTCTTATTTTTACTATTCTACCTCCTCCTCTTCTGCTACTCTCTTTCCTCTCTTCTCTTTACTTCCTTTCTACCTGTTGCTTTACGTCTCTCTTTACCTGTGTCCCTGTTTTCGTCTACTACTCTCTTTCTTCCTCCAGTCCTCTTCTTCCATAAACACTTGGAAATTCCTTAGCAAACTTTCCCACTCTTCCTCTAATGTCCTTTCTCGCTGCTGTCATTCTTCTTACCCCTCTCTTTCTCCTTTTCCCCCTCCTCCTGTCACTCTTTCCTCCTCTTTTCCTCCTCCTTCTGTCACTCTTTCCTCCTCTTTTCCCCCTCCTCCTGTCACTCTTTCCTCCTCTTTTCCCCCTTCCTTCTTTCACTCTTTCCTCCTCTTTTCCTCCTCCTTCTGTCACTTTTTCCTCCTCTTTTCCCCCTCCTTCTGTCACTCTTTCCTCCTCTTTTCTCCCCTCCTTCTGTCACTCTTTCCTCCTCATTTCCCCCCTCCTTC
>NC_137054.1:71687242-71742242 GCF_032717465.1 Coenobita brevimanus
CTTTCATTATCTTCTTTGTTCTCTCTCTCTCTCTCTCTCTCTCTCTCTCTCTCTCTCTCTCTCTCTTAATTTCAGCCCTGTTTATTTTAATTGCTCCCACCCTAATTAAAAGTAATCTCTTATCTCTCATTATTTCCTTATTGTCTCCTAATTGTCTCCTTATTATCATTATTGTCTCCTTATTATCTCATTATTATATCCCTATCTCCCCTTGTTATCTCCTTATTATCTCCTTATTAGCTCAGTATTACATCCCTATTTCCCCTTATTATCTCCTTATTATCTCCTATTATCTCATTATTATCTCATTATTACATCCCTTTCTCCCCTTATTATCTCCTTATTATCTCCCCCTATTATCTCCTTATTATCACCTTATTATCTCATTCTCTCTCCTTATCTCCGTATCATTTCCTTATTATCTCTCTTTATCATCTCTTCTTCAGCTCTCGCATCTCCTCATTTCCTTGTTCTATCTCCCGCTCGCGTAAAGGCCCCCTTCGGCGGCCTCCGCTCTATGTCAAAAGGCCAGAAATGTGTCATAACGCGGGAACTGGTGGCCCGATTGGACTGGGAATTGTTTTTATTTAAGTTAGTGTTTTATGTGTACCTCCTTTAACAAAAACTGCATTCCGTTGCGCCGTTTTTACTGTTTCACGGTAACAAACAAACCAACAGACATACTGTACAGAAGTCGGATCGTTATAATGTAGAATTTTTTTTGTCATTCATTTCCCGTTATTAACTTTCCTTTCTCTTTGCCCTTCACATTGCTCTTTTCCTTATACAGTAGTTTTTTGTTTTTTTTTTTTTACTTTCCTCTTTCTTTCTTTCTTCGTCCTCTTCACGCCTCCTTTCTTTTTCACTCCTCCTCTCTTCTTTTTATTCTTTTTCGCGCCTCGTCTCTTCTTCTTTACGCCTCCTCTCTTCTTCTTCACGCCTCCTCTCTTCTTCCTCACACCTCCTCTCTTCATTTTCTTCTTCACGCCTCCTCTCTTCTTCTGCTTCACGCCTGCCTCTTCTTCTTCTTCACGCCTCTGTTCTGTCGTCCTCGTATTTGACCCCATCTGAGAGAGAGAGAGAGAGAGAGAGAGAGAGAGAGCAGTGGCAGCTTTATGAGGCACTGTTCAGTAAATTTTTCTCCTTTTCATCTTAACTTTTTTCCTGGAGTTGGTATGTTCCCTCTTAATGGAGAGAGAGAGAGAGAGAGGGAGAGAGAGAGAGAGAGAGAGAGAGAGAGAGAGAGAGAGAGAGAGAGAGAAATTACATTGTGAGTCCTTCTTAGGAGTTTTTTTTTTTTTTCTCGTCATTCTGTTCTTCGACCATTTTCGTGTCTTTTATTTTGATTTTCATTTCCGTCTTCGTGTCCACATTTACTTTTGATGGTTATCGGAAGTAATCTCTCTCTCTCTCTCTCTCTCTCTCTCTCTCTCTCTCTCTCTCTCTCTCTCTCTCTCTTTTCCTATTATTTTTTCCACTCTCTTCCCTCCATTTTTTAAAGATCTTGGGTAATCCGTTTAGGCTGTTTTTCCTTCATTCATTTCTTCCCGCTTTCATCCATACCGCTTCCTCTTTTGTGCACCCTGTCCACTTTTAAGTTTGCACAATTTTCAGCTAGTTTGTGGGTCGCTTTCTTGAGGGTACAATTATAGTCTCCCTCGTGTTGGCTACATATTAACCTTTTTTTGCTCATTGTGGCCGCATTTACGCATTTTACTTCGACAAGTGGTAGGTGGGGGCGCCCGTCATCCAGTCACTCGATGTAGTACTGTTTTAAGGTGACTCTGCACTGAGTGACAAGCCTAATGGTTTCCTTTAAACCAGGAAACCATTTACATCGCTGGGTGGTAACCATTTAGCCAGATATCGTTGTGATATGGAGCTAACTATATTGACCCTTTTACTGTAGATGGGTGGAGAGACGCAAATGCGGCGTTCATCCAGGAACCAAACCTCCACACTCTTCCACCGAGGCACTGTTTATTGCAATGGAACATCAGTTAAATGCACGGAACGTTCTCTGCCGGAGCGATTGCTTGCCTGAGGTTGATGGGTTTGCTCGGCCAGACAGCCCAGGATCACTGATCTACTGCTACTACTACCACTGCTACTGCTACTACTACTACTACTACTACTACTACTACTGCTGCTGCTGCTGCTGCTGCTACTACTACTGAGACAGACAGTAGTAGATTTTGCCAGGCTGAGAGAAATCCCTGGGCTCCAAAACTAATCCATTCTTTGAGATGTATATTATCCGTTCGTCAAAACCCTAGGATCACCTGCAACTGAGAGAAATGTTGGCCTTCAGAAAGTTAAGGTACATGAAATACAGGGCTGCCCATGTGTAACGCCTCCCTTGCACTCTCTTGATCCCTTGTATGTTGTGGAAATAGTCTTCGTTATCAATGTCTACCTTGCATCATCTATTAATTTCCTACTCCCAATGCCACACCCACACCTGCAGACTGAGCCGCTCCAGGAATACTTAAGGTACCGTCTGGCGAGTGTCTACTTAAGTACTTTTTTCGACGCACACTGCACATTCATCTAAGTCAATAAATTCTTCCCCATAAATCGCATTGGTAATATGAGTCTTTCTATAATTTTTTTATGGGTACCACTAGGTCTGTCCTCCACAGAAATAAATAAATAAATAAATAAATAAAATAGACTTTGGGTGGGTATTAGGGTCGTTACTTTACATCATATTTTATGTTTGCGTTACGTTATGTTTTTATTTATAGCCGTGTGTATTATATTGAATGTTATTGGTACGTGCTGTGTAGTTTCTCTCTCTCTCTCTCTCTCTCTCCTTTATTTTTCTATAGCTCTCTCATTTACACATCCCCACACTCTCCCTTACCGCCCACCCCGACCCATATAGTCACAGTCACTCTCACGCACACCTTCCTGTACCTTTCCCTCTCCCTCACCCTCACCCATCCTCACCCTCATCCTCCCATCCTTCCCTCCCACCTTTTCCATTGGCGTTTGTGGAATCCCCCAGCTTACCCTCCCCCCAGAAAACTTTGAGGTAACATGCTATCTTTTCCTTGCAGGTATGTCGTCCACTCTGGGTTTCTGCCGCTTCCCCCGCGTCTCTGTTCATCCTGGTATGTGTATATATATATATATTTTGCTGGGAAACGTGGGTAGGATTTAGACTTATAGCTATGTTGGCTTGTTATCTTGTTCAGCTTTTGTAGACGTGTTAATCCTTTTAATTCGGTGACTCACTGTTCATTACCTCCGCCGAAAGAGTTGAAGGAGGTTATGTGTTCACCCCTTTTTGTCTCCGTATTTGTTTGTCTACTAGATATCTCGAAAAGTTATCGATGAATTTCAATGACATTTTGTGGATACGTGAATCAGTGGCCAAGGAAGAGTTGATTAGTTTTTGAACGTAACTTAGCCCAACCTAACCCAACCAAGCCGATCCGGACGTAACCTAGCCGAACCGATCCGGACGTAGCGTAACCCAACCTAGCCAGACCGGATCTCGCGGCATCAGACCAAACCAAGTCATACCTGATGTAGCGTAAACTAACCCCTCACCTGTCCTGGAGCAGTTTACCTGTGTGTGGAGTGGTACCATCACCTCCACTGGCCAGTAGTTTATGTATTATGTTCGGTCACTCTTGTACTCTACTGTGCATATAAGATGAATTGAACGTAGACACGAACACTGGATACGGAAGCAATTGTATTCACTCACGCGCACACACACACACACACACACACACACACACACACACACACACACACACACACACACACACACACACACACACACACACACACACACACACACACACACACACCCTTACACGAGCGCCCCAGGTCGGAACGAAACAAGATCATCCGGAAAAAAACACAAAAAAACAGAAAAAAAACAGTCATAAGAGGTGTTTTAATTGGCGAGGCAGTGTGGCGTAGTTTTACCTGGGTGAAAAAGGATCGAGTCGGGCAGATTACGGGAAAAACAGTGAGGATTAGGCGGTTTTGTGCGTTTACTAGGCTGGGTGGGGAGAAAGGAGAGGTTGTGGATATTTCTGGTCTTTTCTTTGAGTTCTCCCTCTTCTATCTTCTCATCTCTTCTCTTATTTTTACCGTTTTCTCTCATTTTCCTGCTTCTCTTCTCTTCTTTCTCCTCTCTCTTGAAAAATAGGTCATTTGTGTGTTTCTGGGTTGTGTGAGGAGAGGATTAGGTTATGCGTATTCCTTTTTCGCTGCTTTTATCTTTCCTCTCCTCTCCTCTCGTCTCCTCTCTTCTTTCTTCATTTCATTCTTATATAAAGAATAGTGGCCATGAGATTGTTTTGTGTTCTAGAGGGTGTAAGGGGGTTTTGTGGCATTTATTATCATTATTATTATTATTATTATTATTATTATTATTATTGTTATTATTATTGTTATTATTATTATTATTGTTGTGTGACCTCTTCTCGCCAATCTTCTTTTCACGTCACTATTCTCTTCTCATCTCTTGAAAAATACTGGGGATTTGTTTTACGTGTGCTTTTAGGCCTTGTGTGTGCGTGTGTGTGTGTGTGTGTGTGTGTGTGTGTGTGTGTGTGTTTTGGCTTTTATTCTTGGGTTTTTGTGTCCTGTCCTCTCTCTCTCTCTCTCTCTCTCTCTCTCTCTCTCTCTCTCTCTCTCAAAATTACATTGTTTACATATGAAATTAGGTTTTCCTGTTTTTTTCTCATATATTTTTTTTAACACGGACATTATTATTATTTTTCATTTTTCATTTCCCATAACACCACCATCCATCCATGTTAAAAATTACTGTATTATCTAAAAATTTTTCAGTAATAATTTTCCATTTTTCTATTGATCGCCTACCAGACATAATTCTTCGCATCACCTGTTAAAAGATAGGTAATTATTTAAAGGAATACTTACCTCCATTTCTTCATTCTTAAATTCGCGAGATCGAGCCCCGGTTAGGATAGGGATCAGGTTAATATTCTGAATTTCGTTAAACCAGATGATGTTACCTTTTGATGGTGCAAGAGAGGCCTATATGTCCTCAGGGAAGGGACTGGGTACCTCTGTATTTAGAGTTGGTTACATAGGTAAGTTTCTAGTAAGCCTTGGAGTTGTGTTATCGCTGCAGTACTCCCATACACAACCCCTCTTACCATACCCCCATACACAGCCCTCCCTTCACACACACACACACACACACACACACACACACACACACACACACACACACACACACACACACACACACACACACAGCATCTACTACCATATTCCCTTCGCCGGTGATGGCACATTAGGAGGAAAGTGTGAAGTGTTGTACATGTCACACTAGGCGGATAGGGAGGCACACCGATGCATCCTTCACGTCACTCTGCTGTCATTCATCCTTCATGCTCCTTCTCTCTCCTTCATTCTCCTCTCACACTCCTTCCTTTCTCTTTCTTTCCTCCTTCTCTTCCTCCTTTCCTTTGTCTTTCTTTCCTCCCTCGCTCGTTTCACTTTCTTCTCTCCCTCTCTCATTTCAGTTTCTTCCCTCACGTCACCTTCCTGTTTTTTCATCTTTCATCCTCCTTCCTTCTTCATTATTCTCTCTCCTCCTTCCTTTCTCTTTCCTCCCTCCTTTATTCTCCTCGCCTCCTTTCGTCTTTCTTTCATGTCTCCTTTACTATTCTCTGACCTCCTTTCCATTCTCCATCCTCTCTCTTTATTTCTCCTCACACTCCTTTCATTTCTCATTCCTCTCATTTTTATCCTCCTCTCACACTTCTTTCCTTTCTGTCTCTCGTTGTTCTCTCTCTCTCAATTCACTTTCTTCCTTCTCTCATTTCACTTTCTTCCATCGTGTTGGGTGTTCAGTTTATCATCTTCGCTTCTTCTGTCAGTCTCCCGTCTTCACTCGTCTTTCTCTTTACCTGTTTATCGTTTACCTTTATCGTGTATTGTTTTTCTCCCCCTTATTCTTCGTCCCTTTCTCTCGTCAGCAGTCGTTCTTTTGCCAATCCATTCAGTCGGAGGACGTATTTTTTCGTTCTTGCCACTCCTAGACGGTTTTAATTAATCTAGAACAGACGGTTTTTAGTGATGGGGTTAGTGGAGTGTTTCTGTCGCCTTAAAGTAAAAAATTCTCTCTCTCTCTCTCTCTCTCTCTAGGTCATACAAATTTCAGTCTTTTTTTTTCTCTCTTTTGCAAGCGAATTAATAAGAATCCATCCTGACATAAGCATTCATCATTCTTTCCATCTTCTTCGTGCGTCATTAATTACTTTTAATATATTTATCATTTATCATCACCTTCATCATTACATCCACACACCTTTGAAGCAGCAGGTAATGTTTTTAACCCATGCCTCTTTCTGTTTTGATATTCTGTCTGTCTGTCTCTCTCTGGCTGTCTCTATGTCTCTGTCTTTCCCTTGGATCACGATAAATGCATCAGTGGAACGTGACAGGAATTAGTGGGGTTGTTCTTATGTCTGTTTTCATTTATTTTTAGTCTGTATTTGTCTGTCTGTCTTTCCCTTGGATTACGAAGAAGAAATAAATGGGTGATGGGAAATATAAATAGTGGTGTTCCTATGCCTGTTTCCGTTTTGTCTGTCTGTCGGTCTGTCTGTCTGTCTATCTATCTTGCTATCTATCTGTCTGTCTATCTATCTTGCTATCTATCTGTCTATCTATCTACCTATCTTTCTATTTATCTGTCCGTCTATCTATATATCTGTTTGTCTATCTGTGTGTCTGTCTTTCCATTACATCACCAAAAATAAATCACTTGACGATGGGGAATAAGTACAGGTGTTCCAATCAGGCCTGGAATGTAGTAATAAAGTTTTGACCAAAGTAAATCCCAGAACAAGGACATACAGCGCTTTAAAATCTGCATCGTAATATTTAGATGAATAATATTGCGCGCGGAACAAGCCGACTCATATAGGGCATTCCTCCGATAAATTTAATTCTTCAAAGCGTGATTGAAGTTTGGATTTGATATTATACTGTCGCGCGCGCACACGCACACACATACACACACACACACACACACACACACACACACACACACACACACACACACACACACACACACACACACACACAGAGCGTGATTGAAGTTTGGGTGAAATATAACACACACACACACACACACACACACACACACACACACGTGAGAGAGAGAGAGAGAGAGAGAGAGAGAGAGAGAGAGAGAGAGAGAGAGAGAGAGAGAGAGGCCAGCTTAACACAGCGAAAGTACTCAGTATAGTCTATTTCGTGCTGACGAGAGGCGCCTTCACGCACTGGCACGTACATGTAACCGGTCGGCGGAGTTGCCCGGCTATATAAATATCCCTCAGCTCCTTCCCTATAATCCCACGAAAGGAGGATGGTGGATTGCAGGAAAAAAAGGGGAAATTTCATCCTGCTGTCCACAGGGTTCACGTTCAGATGAACCTGGAGCCAACAACAACAGCAGCTAAAACGGAAACAGCAATATTATCATCACCATTATCATCATCATCATCATCATCATCATCATCATCATCATCATCATTCCACAACTTCAGTACTAAATTAAAATTGCATTAAAATCGAAAAGCCTTGGTCATGAGGTAGGGATTGAGTCTCCTTGGTTACTAGTCAAATCAGCCCTCCAATCTGACCACACCTGCCCATCAGCTGAACTAAACGGAATTAGGGATCTTTGTTAGGCTGGAGAAACTACGTAATCTATTCCTTTCTACCATCTTTCTTTCAGTCTTTTTCTACTTCTAATATACTATAGCAGTAGGCGTGTGTGTGTGTGTGTGTGTGTGTGTGTGTGTGTGTGTGTGTGTGTGTGTGTGTGTGTGTGTGTTTTGGGCAGCCGAAACTACACATTCAAATCGCACCAAAATTGGCACAAAAATCGCAAAAAATTCTCTGATGTGAAAAAACTTGGTTCCATCACGATTGAAAAACTTTTACTATATTTAATGAGCGATCAAATTTTGACCAAAAAACGCCGCTCCCGCTGCCCGGTCGGTTGCCGTGGCCGAGTGGTTAATATCTCGGACTTGCGTGCGGACAACTTGGGTTCCATTCCCGAAGCTGCAAATAACGCGATCAGTTGGTTAGCTGCAAAAAATCCAAGTGACAGCGTTAGACTAGAACAGCACATAAACGGACCATCATGGGCCCTCCGATGTCGCCTTGACAGCCGATAGTGACAACGTTAGACTAGAACAGCGCATAAACGTGAATCGGATTACTTGAAATGATCGCAACGCTTGCTCGAAGCGCGATGAAACGAGTGAGAAGCCCGAGAAAGCGAGAGCGCAGCGCGAAAGCCCTCCGCAGGAGCAAGTGCGAGAGGACCCGAAGGGCCCACGAGCACATGTCTACTCCTATACTCTACTCCAGTTTTCATGGTTTTTCATTCTTTTCTTTACTTATAGATGTCTTCCATCCTTCATTATTCTTCATTCTTATCTGTGCTTCGTTTATTCTCGGTCCTTCATTCTCCTTTTTCTGTGTTGTGTCTTCCTTTCATTCGTCAGTCTTCATTATTACATCTTCTAAATATACGTTTTTATCCACTTGAGTTTATGCTATCTGCTTGTCCTCCTCTTCCTCCTCCTCCTCCTCCTCCTCCTCCTCCACGACTCTCTTCCCTTTTTTCCTACCTGCTTCCACCCCTCTTTCCTGTCTGTTTGGTCTTCCTTCTCACCGGAAAGGAAAGCAAACATTCTCTCTCTCTCTCTCTCTCTCTCTCTCTCTCTCTCTCTCACACACACACACACACACACACACACACACACACACACACACACACACACACACACACACACACACACACACACACACACACACACACACACACACACACACACACACTGTAACCTTACCCTACCATCGTGCTTCATTATCCATCACCCTAGTACCATTCCTCCCTCTTTCTCTCTCCTGTTCCTTCCTCCTTCCATTTATCATTATTTCCTTACCTCCTTCACCAGTCTCACCTCCTCCTCGCCACCTTACTTTCCTCCCTCATAGTTCTCTCTCACTTCCACCTCTCTCCCTTCTTCTCTCCATCTTACCCACTTCCCTTCTCCCTCCCTCCTTCTCTTCTTACCTCTCCCGATCCATATTAACTTGTACTCTTCTTATTTAATCTTCTTTCGTTGTTCCTTCCTACCTTCCATCCTTCCCCCCTTTCCTTCTCTCTCCCTTCCAACGCTAACCTCTCTTCCCTCCCTCTCGCTCTTCCCTCCCTCTCGCTCTTCCTACTCCATCATACTTTACCTTCCTGTATCTCACTCTGCCTTCTGCTATTAGTCTTCTTTCCCTTCTTCCCTCTGTTCTGCCTAATCCCTCTTCCCTTCATCTAAACTTATTTAATTTGCTCTCTCTCTCTCTCTCTCTCTCTCTCTCTCTCTCTCTCTCTCTCTCTCTCTCTCTCTCTCTCTCTCTCTCTCTCTCTCTCAATCTGTTCCTTCCCTCTTTTCTCCTCTCATGTCTTCATCTTCTCTGCCTTCCTTCCCTCCCCCCCTCCTCCTTCTCTCCATCTTACCTCCTCCTCTTTTCTCCATCCTACCAACCTCTCCATCTTTCTCCTCTACACATTACCTACCTTCCCTCCATCTTACCTACTTTCCCCTTCCTCCTCGACCCTTCCCTCCCCTCTTCCACCCCGCCATCTTACCTACCTACATCCTGCTCCTTTCTCTCAGTCTTACCTACCTCCACAGCTTACCCACTTCCCCCTTCCTCATTTGATTCATAACTCCCTTCCTTCCCTTCATCTTAACCTACCTTCCCTCCTCTTCCCCTCCCTCCAGCATATCTACCTCTCCCTCATCCTTCCCTTCATTTTACATACCTACCTGCCCATCTTCCTCCTCCCTTCCTTCCCTTTCGTCTTAACCTACATTCCCTCCCTCTTTCCTTCCGCCTGCCATGCCTTCCTCTCCCTCATTCTTCCCTTCATCTTACCTACCAACCTCCCTTTCTTCCTCCTCCCTTCCTTCCCTCCATCTTACCTCCCTACCTCTCCTCATTCCCTCCATCTTACCTACCTTTCCTCAGTGCCTGTGTTGTGTGGGGTGGCGTGTGAGGGGGCAGGCGGATGATGGCATGTAACTCAATAACACACCAATTTACCTCGTTCAGTCGCTGCTCCTGAAGGCCACGGTGAACTCAAGGGCAGGTAGTCTCTTCAGGTGAGGAAGCCCCCTAACACCTCTTCCTTAGCGATTTATTTACGGAGATGGGTGGTGAATATCCTTTTTTTTCACGCTATACATGCTGAGTATCGAACATTTCCCCCTTTATTTTCTTCGCCTTTGGTTTCCCTTTTCATTCTCCCTTCTTTTCTTCATCACCCTTATCCCATCATTATTTTCCCATTCCCCCCCCCTCTCCATCATCACCACCACCATTTCCCCCCTCTCCATCATCCCTCATTTCCCCTCTGTCTCTCCATCATCACTCTCATATTCTCCCCTCTCTCTACATCATCACCCTCATTCATCTTCCCCTCTCACTCCATCGTCATTCCTTATTCTCTCTCTCTCTCTCTCTCTCTCTCTCTCTCTCTCTCTCTCTCTCTCTCTCTCTCAATTTTCACCTCCTCTCTGTCCATCATCACCCTCATTTTTCCTCCTCTTTTTTTCCCCTTCCCACACAAGGGTCATTGCGTATGCAGATTGTGTCGGGAAGTGCTCTGCCGAATCATTGCCGGGGGAATAATGAGCTTAAACGACGTAAAAGGGATATATTTTAGTGATTGACGAAGTGATTAGAGTCTGTTTTTATCCAGATTTTGCAGTTTAAGTCGAAAATAAAACTCAGTGATTCAGAGCTGTCTATCCTTCACGTTGCAGTTTTGTGTGTGTGTGTGTGTGTGTGTGTGTGTGTGTGTGTGTGTGTGTGTGTGTGTGTGTGTGGTATTCCTGATATGTTGTTTAAATCGCAAAAAAAAATGTTTATTTATGATTTAGCACTATAACCTTCACCTAGCAGTTTTTTTTTTCCCTTACAATGCATGCTATCAATTAGACTGCAACTTTGATTCTGCAACGCGTAATAGTGTAGATAGATTGATAATAGATAAACACTGTATATATATTGGAGACTTAACACTAGAGCCCGTAGGCTATTCTCCCAAACATCTCTTCCTAAGCGATTTATTTTGCTTTTTACGCCCTACTATCCTATTCTTTGCTATATAAATCCTTCTAACATCTCCATACTCTGCATAAACAACGTACAAAAGGCCATTAACCAACTATATCCAAAAACAAGTCGCTAAGGTAAAGGTGCTAGGGAGCTTCCTTACCCGACGAAAGTACGATCTTAAACGGGTCTTAGTGTGAGTCGGTATAGCTTAGCGTGTTTGCATAAATCAATCAATCAATCAATCAATCAATAAATACATAAGTTAATAAATAAAGGCTAAGGAGAAGTACTGATAAAATTAACATAGTAGGCAAAATCTAATCAGCAAAATGAGTTAGTATTTTTCTTTTTTTTGTGCAAGGAAGAAGGAACCAAAGGCCAGAAGCCCGCATATTGTTCCATCCAAGAAAAACAAAAACAAGATAACAGAGAGCCAAATTCAAGGTCTGTTCATTTCGAGATGCTGTTAAAAGAATCCAGTATTAATTGGTGCTGTACAGTCAACCCAATATTGTCCTTGGTAATTATTAGGGGGAGAGGGAGGGGGCGACCGAGGATGAGGTGAAAGGATGGAGTGGAGAGGTAGAGAGGTACGGTACGTGAGAGATGTGTGAGGTGGGTGGAGGGCAGCGAAATGGCTGAGGACAGGGCGACATGGAGGCGATTTGATTAATGGCAAGGGGACAGGGCGACATGGAGGCGCTTTGTTTATGGCTACCCCATACAGGATTAAGGCGTCTGGCTATAGATAGATGGATAGATTGATAGTATATATTAGAACTGAAAATCGCTTCTCTGCTTCTCCCCTTGTTTCCCCTCTGCCCCTCTAGTTTCCCCTCTGCTTCTCCCCTTGTTTCCCCTCTGCTCCTGCCCTTGTTTCCCCTCTGCTCCTGCCCTTGTTTCCCCTCTGCTCCTGCCCTTGTTTCCCCTCTGCTTCTGCCCTTGTTTCCCCTCTGCTCCTCTCCTTGTTTCCCCTCTGCTCTTCCCCTTGTTTCCCCTCTGCTCCTCCCCTTGTTTCCCCTCTGCTCCTCCCCTTGTTTCCCCTCTGCTCCTCCCCTTGTTTCCCCTCTGCTCCTCCCCTTGTTTCCCCTCTGCTCCTCCCCTTGTTTCCCCTCTGCTCCTCCCCTTGTTTCCCCTCTGCTTCTCCCCTTGTTTCCCCTCTGCTCCTCCTGCTAAATGTTTATTGATGTTTATTTTGCAGTAGAGGATGCAGGGCTGGGTTGTCGCTTTTCCCCTCACTTGCTGTTTCCTCCTGTTTGTCTCTCTCATTCTGTTATTCTCTCTCTCTCTCTCTCTCTCTCTCTCTCTCTCTCTCTCTCTCTCTCTCTCTCTCTCTCTCTCTCTCAATTATTTCCGGATCCTTTGCGCTGGAATCATGTTATTACGAGAGGAAATTTGATCTAATGGTTCATGAGCTATTTTCTTCGCTCCACTCCTTCCTTCTTTCCCTCCTTCCTTCTTCCCTGCCTTCCTTCCTTCCTTCGTCCCTTCCTTCCTTCTTCTCTATCGTCCTTCCATCATTCCTTCCATCCTTCCTTCTTTCCTTCCTTCCTTCACCCAAGTCGTACTCTCTTCTTTCTTGTTTGTTTTTCTTATTTTTTCTTTGTATTTCTTAAGTAAGGCATTTGAAAGACACCTCCCTACTCTCTTCCTGTTCTCATTCTTGTTACTGTTGTTGTTGGAGAAAAGATTTGCTTAATTTTTCACCACGCCCATGCCACCCAGCTTACAATGCCAGTCTTAACAGGGTGTACTGCCCCTTCAGGCCCCCAACCGTACTCTATTCCAGCCCGCCTCTCCCCTCTCGTATCCCTCCCTTGTTATACCATCCCCTCATTGGATTTGCAGGAGAAAACTTGGACTTCCTGGAGTGGGTAGGCGAGTGGTGAAGTTAGGAAAGAGACGAGGTTAAGAAGGTTGTGAGGTTAGGAAAATGGTGAGGTTAGGAAGGGGGTGAGTAGGAAGGGCGGTGAGGTTAGGAAGGTGAGGTTAGGAGAATGGTGAAGTTAGGAAGGTGATGAGGTTAGGTGAATGAAGAAATTAGGAAGATAGTAACAGTAGGTGGGGGGTGAGGTTAGGAGGGTGCTAAGGTTAGGAGTGTGGTAAGTTTAGGTTTGGTGATGTCAGGGTAAGTGGTGTGGGTTGCAAGAGGTTAGGAAGGTGACTAGACAAAAAGAATGGTTTGGCATGGAAGGAGATTAAGTTAGAAAGTGGATGATGTTACGAAAGCATTAATAACAAGGTAATATTGGCCGTGTAGTTAGGAATGTGGCAAAGCATGATAGGTTAGGAAGGTAGAAGGGGAGATATGATGTTAGGAAGATGGGTAAGCTGTAATTAGAGGGCAAGGTAGAAGAATGCATTGAAAGGTGCCTATTAACCACACGAGGATCAGCTAAGATAGATGAATAGACAGATGGAGAGAGAGATTTTATTGGCGGAGTCCTTACACCTCTTCCATTGCGATTTATTTTGCATTTTACACATTAAACTTCGTACTTTTTTTTTTTTTTTAAATGAAAATGCATTGCAAAAATAATACACAAGATAATACTGAGACGTAAAATATTGAGAAAATTATAAAGGAAAATGTCTTATAATATCCCTAAAGAAACTTTGGTCCTTATTCTTGTCGGTTGAGGAAGCTCCGTAACACCTGTACGTAAGCGATTTATTTTGTTTATTACACCTTACTGTCCTCTTCTGTGTTACATAAATCCTTCCAATATCGCCATGTTCTGCATAAATAACCTACTAAAGGATGTTAACCGTAACACCTGCTCCTGAGCGATTTATTTTGTTTTTTACACTTTACTGTCCTTTTCTCTGTTACGAAATTCCTTCCAATGTCGCCATACTCCGCATAAATAACGAGGATAGTAATAATAACCAGCCATATCCAGAAATAAGTCGCTGAGGAAGAGGTGTTAGGGAGCTTCCTTAACCGACGAGAGTGCGGACCCAACGAGCAAAAGGATATTAATCACCCGTATCCAAAAATAAGTCGCTACGGGAGAGGTATTAGGGAGCTTCATTAGTCGACGAACGAGAGCAGGGACACCAGAATACGAAACTGTATCGAACAGTCTGACCGGCACGAAAATTGAACCCGTAATCTCCCATCTGTGGCTAAAACTATTCCATATCTGCAGTACACCATTCTCCTTTCGGGGGATACGGAGGGAGTTGAGGGGCGTTTGTATAGCCAGGCAGCTCCAGCACTCCACTTATTTCGGGGCCACCACACGAAGGCACCCCGCTCCAGCCCCCGGGAACTGCGTACAAAAGACCATTGACTAATTGACCTCTGGGGTAATTTGTCGTTAATTGAGCTGGCCGGAAAATAATGGACTAATTGCCCTGTTGTTCACCTGACATTTATACCGGCGCATTGCAGGGGCGTAAGGTGTGTGGTTGTCCAGTGTGCTTTTGTTTCATTTTATTGATTTACTACTGCTACTACTACCACTACTACTACTACTACTACTACTAATAATAATAATAATAATATTAATATTAGGTACAGTTTCTCACTTCCTCAAAAAAGAAAATCCAATCGTCCACTCTTTCCATCTCCTTACATTTATATTCACCATCGAAGAGACTTGTCGACCTTTTGTTAATTATTATCTTTATTAACCCCTTTTTGTGGTAGGTGGTGGCGACCATCATCCACTCACTTGATGTAGTGCTGCCTGCTTCCTTAGCTTTTATCATTCTTTTTCTGTGCCTGCCCTCCTCTCTTCCTATTTCTCCTATCTTTCCTGTCACTTCTTATTCCTTTTCTTTCCTTTACAGGTGGCTTTACATTGAGTGACAAGCCAAATGGTTTCCTGTAAGCCAAGAAACCATTTACAACGCTGGGTGGTAACCATATAACCAAACCATACGTGCTCCCTACGTGTCAACAAGTGGGTTGGTGGAGGGTTGGTGCCCCTCCCTGTAGAACAACTAACTCTGTGTCAAATGGCCACCCTTTGCGGGATTGTGGTGTCTGGCAATAGATAGATAGATAGATTAACCCCTTTACTAGCATAGGACTCTCTTAAGCAAAATAAAATCGCGTGAAGATAGAAGGAGTAAAGTGGAAGAGGCACCATTGGGTTTGAAGAAGACATTATTTTATAGTCTTTAAGTTTTGTCTGTTTTTCCTTGCTCCGTTTCATTAATTTCCTCCCCTTCTTCATCCTATTTTTAAAACTTAGTCTTATTAATCTCCATTGTTTTTCTGTTTACATTTCCGTTCAGTATAACACCAATTCCAATACTTTATATTCTTAAGTTTTGTCTGTTTTTCTTTACACTTTCAGTAATTGCCTCCCCTTCTTCTTTATCCCTTTATTAAAACCCATATTAATTCCCATTGTTTTTCTGTTTACATTTCCGCCCAGTATAGCAAATATAAAAAATAAAAAGTATGGGTGTACAGTGTGGTAAATATTATGACAGATTGCTGGATTTTATTTTTTTCCCCACACAATCGTTGGCAGGTCTGATGAGAGAAGATTGTCGTATCAACTACAATACTACGTTTACTCTAACTTGGCCTAGAATTTCGTCCTTTTGCAGCTTAATTTCACGTAGCCCAGTGGCAGAAAAAGGCAATACTAAAGCTATACATCCTTTCCACGGCATTTATTTGTGAGTAGCGTCAAATTCTGTTATTAATCTATTTTTACAACACAGCATTCAAGACGGAGAGATGGCAATTTTTATGGCAAGTTAAGGTAAAAACAGTATATCTTTAGCGCACTTTAATATATACGGAATTATTTAATGCGACATAAAATAAGCAGGTATTGAAGAGGTGTTCGTTCCACATGGTCGAATCTTTCCACATGACATCGGATCCACAAGGAACGAAATTTTTTGGAGCTGTACTCATTGTACCTTACCTTGGCCCAGATTTTCGTCCTTTTGCAGAATATTTTACGTACCATACCTCAGTGGTACCATGGCACTTCTTCGTGATTAGCAGCGCCGTGTCCTAGTAATAATCAGTTGTTGTTAACGGTGGAGAGTGGGAATTTTGGGCCAAGTTAGGGTAAAAGGAGTATAGTGTAGATGGCGAAAGAGAAGCGTGATAAGAGAGAGGAAGTTCGGGGGAATGTTACCTGTGTCCTTCCACGTCAAGCCTAATTATGGCATTCACCGTGGTCATTATTGGAGGAAATTCTCTTTACGACATCATCATCATCGTTATCGTCCTTGTCATCGTTATCATCATCATCATCATCATCGTTATCGTTCATGTCATCGTTATCATTACGGTCATCATCGTCATCATCATCATCATCATCATCATCATCATCGTATCGTCCTTGTCATCGTTATCATCATTATCATTATTATCATCATCATCAGCAGCAGCATCGTCATCATCTTCATCATTATCATCAGCGGGTCATTGCTGGCTCTTAAACACTTGAAACAATAGTGAAGTAGGTCATTACAAACGTTAGTACACTTAAATGAATAGCCAGGCAGGTCATTACGGGCACTTAATACACTTAAAAAAACAGCTGCTTAAACGGCTTATTATAGACACTTAAGCACAATTCCAGTCAAAATGAGCCATGTTATTACCGGCACACCTATCGAGCCGTATTCCCGTCAGGTAATAAAGCTCCCTAACACCTCTTTCTAAGCGATTTATTTTGCATATCATTCCTTATTCTTCTCGCCTGTGCTGTACAAACCTTTCTAATGTGGCCATACTATTCATAAATAGCGAGCAAAAGGATATCAACCAACCGGATCCAAGAATGAATCGCTGAGAAAGAGGTGTTTGGGAACTTCCCCAACCTACCCAGATTAACCCCAGACACTAAACCATTTCAACCCGAGGACATTTTTTTTAGGGGGGGGGGGATAACGCCGGGTTAATTTACTTAGCGTTTGGAAAAATCTCAGGCTGAAGAGGTTAAATTTTTTCCATTAACCCGTTCAGCACGAAGATGTACAGACGAAATCAGTATGCCCAGTAGCCCCTCCCTCTTTCTTATTTTTTTCTTTTTGCAAGGAAGAAGGAACCAAAGGCGAGAAACCTGCAATCATTGACCCAAGAAAAAGCCAAATTCAAGATACGTTCGTTGGCCCAGAGTGTCTTAAACCTCCGTCTTCTTCCTTCTTCGTCTCACTGTGTAATCTCCTTCACTCCTGTCTTATTGTGGGAGTTTTTTGACCTTAGGGTTAATGGATCAGTTCTTTATCTGCTGAGGAAGGGGGGGTACTGATTATTACCTTCAATTGTACCTCTGTTTGTCTTTTATTATGAATTATCAAAAGCCATTTAATTCAGCTTTTGGGTACATATCGGGGTGAGGAGGTTAAAGGCAAAGAAAATAATCACATTGATAGTAGTAGTTAGACATTTAAAAGACCATTCCCGTGGGTTAATTACTGGAATGATTGAGGGCAATTAATAATGATGGGCGGCCCAAAATCATCGTTAGCACTTATACTCCGTTTTTTTTATTGAGGCGAAGATGCACTTGACAGGTTGATGATAATTGACGGAATGCAACATGTCCAAAAAATATTTACTAACCCAAATTTCCCCCTCAGATATTTGTTGTCAGTTAATAATGCTAGATTATGAAGTAATGTTGCATTCAGCCAATAATCACCAATCTATCAAGTGCATCTTCGCCTCGATAAAAAAAACTGAGTATAGTAGCGAATATTCAAGTACTCTAGGAATTTTTTTTTAGCACTCAAGCTCATTACTATCTCCATACGATGATTCATTATTAATTTTATTTTTATTTTTATTTATTCATTTGTTTTATTTATATTGATTGATTTTTATTTTTATTCATTTTTATTTTTTCATTCGTCTATATCTTTATTTTATTCATTATTTATTTATTTGTTACTACCAGATGATTTAGGGTATTTTATTTTAAGCTGGATAGAATAAACTTTCGTCTTCAGCTCAATAGGTCTTTTGTAAATTGAACATAATTAGTGTAGAAATAACGAGAATAAAAGAGGGAGAGAAAAGAAAAGGGGTTAACCATTACTGTGAGGGGCAGTTGACGATCGTTCACCCAGACCCGTATTCTCGTGGGCCTAGGAGCCTTCGTTACACCTTTTCCCTAGCGATTTATTTTCCATTATAGAACTTACCAATTTAGTGTTATAGTTGTCTTTTGGATATTGCCACTGCATAAATATGAGAAAATAGTATATTATTGTAGCATATGAAAAAAATGCTAGTAACGAAGAAGTGCTAGGGAGGATGTAGGCTCCAGACTCACCCTTGTCCCCCCACCCCCTGTCACCTCCTCCACCTCCTCCTCCTCCTCCTCCTCCTGACCTTGACACACCGGCCGCCTTCTTAATTGCCACTTAATCTCTCAGGTGAGACAGTTAGCGCTCGTTTCCTCTTTTACGGGCTGACTTAATTGCCGCTTTGTTCAGGTGACCTATGATGACCTGACCCGCGTCGTCTGGATGATGTCTAATTACCTGCCTTTTACCTGGCTTTATTTTTGACGAGAGGTGGAGCAGATTTGTGTTTCTCTCTCTCTCTCTCTCTCTCTCTCTCTCTCTCTCTCTCTCTCTCTCTCTCTCTCTCTCTCATTCTTTTACATTCCCTAACCTCCTTTCTTCACAATGACCCGTCTCAAGAAGTTCAGCCTCCTCACCTCATCACGTTTCTTCCAAATTAACCCTCTATCTCTTTTTCTCTCTTTTTACTTTCTCTCTCCTCTCTTTCTTTCTTCAATATCTCAGCACATAAAATAACATCACTTACCTCTCGTCATTATCTTTCATTTTTATTTTTCCTTCATTCCCCTTTTATTAATATTTTCAACCGAGGGACTTTGTTAATGTTTATTCTTATTATTTGTTGATGATTTTATTGTGCTTTATTAGTGAAAAGGTTAATGAAGACTGTATTTAAGCCCCGTAGTTACGAGAATCTCCAAACTGAATAATTTTTTTTTAGAGGTAAATATAATGCAGAAATGACCTCGTCGGATTGTTGTTGTTGTTGTTGTTTTGTTATTGATGTTATTGCTCATACGTGGACTCGGTGGACTCCAGGCTTAAGTTCCCCTCCTTGCATCTCACCATCCTCCTTTTGGGGGAAGATGGAAGTAACTGAGAGACGCATGTATAGCTAAGAAATTGACCCGTCCAGTTATAGCACACACACACACACACACACACACACACACACACACACACACACACACACACACACACACACACACACACACACACACACACACTCCAACAAATTCTCCCGATTTTTTCACTTCCCCTCTCTTCACTAATCCTTTCTTCCTCCCTAATTCATCCCACCCCACCCTTCCTCACTCCCCTAATCCCCAATCCCACCGCGACGGGCTTGTAACTCAACACATAAGACTCTATGGTGAAATATACAGCCGTAAATTACACATATTATCTTGGGGTCACGAATAGTTAGAAGGGGGGAGGCAGGGAAGACGTGGGGGCAGGGGGGAGCTAGAGGAGGTGGGGAGGGGAATAGAGGAAGGGGAGGGGGTCAGTGAGGAGTTGGGGGGAGGGGAGAGAGGGTGTGGTAAGGGGAATGGAGGAAGGGGAGAGGGTCATAGAGGAGGGGGAAGGGTTGATAAGGGAAATGGAAAATGAAAATGGTGAAGTGATGGCAGGAAATGATGGCTTGTGAAAATGAATAGAGGAATGTAATGGTAAAGGGAGATGAAATGGAGGAAATGAAGTAGGAGATGATGAGGGTGAGGGAGGAGGAAGAGTAGGTGAGAAGGATGGTGAGTAGAGGAAGGAAGAAAAAGAGTTGGAGTCAGGGAGAAGGGTGTTGTCGATTGTGAGGTGAAATAAAGGGAGAGTGAGAGAGAGAGAGAGAGAGAGAGAGAGAGAGAGAGAGGTGGGAATATGCTGTAGGTGAAAATTTTGGCAGAGGTTAGATAAAATCGGGAACAAAGTACGCAAGAAAGATATATGTAGTAATCAGGGTAGGGGAATGAAGGATGAGGTCAGGTGGGGTAGTTGATGAAGTGGAATGAAAGTGAGCGAAAATTATGAGCAAAGGGGACGATAAATAAGGGGAAAAAGAGAACAAAATGGAGGAAGAGGGGAAAGGTGAGGGAGAATGACAGAGGAAGACATTGGAGGGGAGAGGGAAGCGGAGGGGAGAGCGGTGATGGAAGGAGGGAGGGATATTGGAGCAAGATGGAGGAAGGAGGAAAAAGTGAGGGAAGAAAATAGAGGAAGACGATCGAAGGGAAGAAAAAGAAGGAGACGTGGGAGGGAGAAGGAAGGAAGAGGATGAATGAATGAAGGAAAACAGAGTAAAAATGAAGGAATAGAGTGAGAAGGAAGAAAGAGGAGCGGGAGGAAAGAAGGAGGGGAAAGTGAGGGAAGAGAAGGTAAAGGAAGGAAGGAAGAGCGAATGGAAGGAGGAGGGAAGAGAGTGATGGAAGGAAGGGAACGTAAAGGAAGGAATGGAGGAAGCTTGAAGACATGCATAGGAGGGAAAGGGAAAGGAATCGAAGTATGTTGATAATATAAACACAAAGCAAATGTAGGTAAGAAAAGTTGAAGATTTTCCCCTTAAGTACAGTAAGATCATTTATATTTAAGTTTGCCATCTTAAGACGTATTACATTTTCTTCAGGGTAGACGTTGCCATCTTGAGGAGCTAGATAGAGGCTTCACAAACCCCCTCATTTCTCAAGGACTTTCTTAACGTGTATTAAATCGTCTGGTAGCAGTGAGAGTAGACGGTAGAAGACGCCCTCGTTGTGAAGGGGTAGTGGTGAAAATCTTGTAGCATAATTAGTGAGGAAGGAAATTGATGTTGAGGGCAGAGTGAGAGATGAAATAATTTGTGTTCTAATTATTCTCATTAGGGCATAACTGATGACTGGAGGTAAGGGGAGCATGTGAGGGCAGTCGAAAGAGAGAGAGAGAGAGAGAGAGAGAGCAAGAGCGACGTAGAGCCAGTGCCCCTGCTTAAATCCATTTCCCCTCGTAATATCACCAGGCTGTTACTTTAGCCTTTCAATTTTCCCCTCAAAACAGAGCAGTATTTTCGAGGGGAAGGGGAAGCCAGTGGACCCATTACAGGTGAGGGGAAGTAATATCAAATGATGCAGGTTTATAGGTGTTAATATAGAGGCGGACACGGCAGGCCAGGCAGAGGGAGGAGAGGGGAAAGGTGAGGGGAGAGGAGATGGAGAGGGAAGGGAGGAGAGGGGAAAGTAGGGTGAGGGGACTGGGAGGGAGAGGAGGAGAGAGGAAAGGTGAGGGGAGAGGAAATGGAGAGGGAAGGGAAGAGAGGGGAAAGGTGAGGGGAGAGAAGACGAAGAGGGGAAAGGAGAGGGGAGAGGAGATGGAGAGGAAAGAGAGGAGAGGGGAAAGTAGGATGAGGGGACTGGGAGGGAGAAGATAGGGGAAGGAAGGGTGAGGGGAGATGGGAAGGATAGGAAATGGGGAGGGAAGGGGAGGAGAGGGGAAAAGAAAGGCTGAGGGGAGAGGGAAGGGGAGGAGAAGAAAGGGAGGGTCAGGGGAGAGGAAAATGAAAGAAGAGATGGAGAGAGAAGGATAGAAACGAAGGGAAGGGAGGAGAGAGGGAAGGGAAGAGGAGAGATGGAGAGGAGAGGAGAGAGACATAGGAAAAGAAGGATGAGAGAGGGAGAGAAAGTAAGAGGAGAGAGGGAGAGGGGAGGGGAAGGGTGAGGGGGGAGGGAAGAAGAGATTTCGATGGAAGGGGAGGAGAGGGGAGAGGGAAGGGGTAAAAAGGGTAAAGAGAGAGGGAAAGATGGAAAGGGAAGGAGTGGAAAGGTGTAGTGAGAAGAGGTGAGGAGAAACGAAGAGAAGGGAAGGGAAGAGGAGGATGGAAGGAACAAGAAAGAGGAGAAAGATTGGAAGGAGAAGAGAGAGGGAATGTAAAAGGAGAGACGGAAAGGAAAAGCAGCAGAGAAGGAGGGAGAAGAGAGGAGAGAAAACTGGAAAGGTAAGATAGGGTAGGGGGCCGGGGAGAGAGAGAGAGAGAGAGAGAGAGAGAGAGAGAGAGAGGAGGGGGGAGATACGATAAAGCATTGAGGAGGAGCGGGGAGAGGATGAAAGCTGAGAGACGGAGAGGAAATTGAAGAGTAGAGACGAAAGAGTGAGAAGATTAAAGAAGGACAGAGGGGAATAGCAAGGGAAGACTGGGGAGGGAAAGAGGGGAGGAGAGACGCAAGGGGAAGGCTGGGGAGGGAGTTGAGGAAAGGGAGAGGAGGGATCTAGAGGGAAGGAAAGATGAGGGGAGGAAAGAGGAGAAAATATGAGAAGGAATGGGAAGAGATGGGCGCAAAATAACTTACGTGCATGGAAGCTTCGTGTGTAATTGGATAGCCCTCTACTCGTCCCATCAGTGTTATACCCCTTTCACCTTAACGTGGCCCAGATTTTCGTTCTTATGTAGTTTATTTCGCGTAAGCCAGTGGAGGAAAAAGGCACTACTGCGGCTCCTTATCCTTTCCATCGCGGCTCTACATCCTTTCCATTGCGGCTCTACATCCTTTTCATTGCGACTTTCCATCCTTTCCATTGCGACACTACATCCTTTCCATTGCGGCTCTACATCCTTTCCATTGCGGCTTTACATCCTTTTCATAGCACTGCTTCGTGACCACTATCATATTTTAGTTCGAATCTATTTCCACAACTCATCGTTCAAGATAGAGAGAGGGCAGATTTAGACCAGGTTAGAGGACCAGCAATATCTTCCATCGAATACTGGACGATTTAAACCAGCCAGTGAGTGAATTACAGAAGTGTTTGTAATTCTTCCATAAACCCCTTGTTGGTCGGGATAACTCTGACATTTTACTCCAGCAGACCCCAGACGATTTTATTTAACAGGAAGGGAGGTATAGAAGCTCGGAAAATGTTGAAGGACACGCCAAAAGGTAACTCTGAAATTGTTGCCTTCTTAAAAAATATATATATTCCACATGGGGTAAGAATTAAACTTGTACCGTGAACATTAATTAACATAATTTTTCCTCAGAATGATTTTAACGTATAGTAACTTTTAAAAATCTTGCAGGTCATGAAGAAAATATATTCATGCCCTAAAATATTCACCAAATCAATTACAGAGGTCAACCAGATCTTCCAGGATTAATAAACTGATATAATTACCTTTGTTCATAGAAGGTGGAACATTTATCATAACAGTGGAAGGCAGAAAAGTGGGGTGTCAGATTAGGAAGACGACTTAGGAAGAGGGAACAGTCATAAATTTAAAAAAACACCAGAGTGAGAAGGTGTCAGAGATCTAGCAGAGGAATGAAAGAGGTGGGAAGAGGCGTAGAATATGTTAGAGAAAGATGGAGAGGAATGGAAAGGATTACGTGGGAGGGGGAAGAGAGGAAGGGAGGATGTGGAAGAGGAAAGAGAGGACTGAGGGAGGATGTGGGAGGAATGGAGTGAAGGTATGACAAGAGGAACAGAGTAATGGAGGTAAAAGAGGAGAAACAAGAGAAGATGCGAAAAGTACAGAGAAATTGGTAAAAAATATGAAGGAAAAAACAGTGTGATGGAAGATATGAGAAGAGGGAGGGAGGAATGAGAGGTAATGTGGGGAGAGGATCAGGTAGGAGAAGATATAAGGGGAGAATGAGGGAAATGGAGGAGGATATGGGGAGAGGATGAGGGAAATGGAAGAGGATATGGGGAGAGGATGAGGGAAATGGAGGAGGATAAGGGGAGAATGAGGAAAATGGAAGGGGATATGGGGAGAGGATGAGGGAAATGGTAGAGGATATGGGGAGAGGATGAGTGGATTGGAAGAGGATATGGGGAGAGGATAAGGGAATGGAAGGGGATATGGGGAGAGGATCACGGAAATGGAAGAGGATATAAGGGGAGGATGAGGGAAATGGTAGAGGATATGGGGAGAGGATGGGGGAAATGGAAGATATGGGATGAGGAAGAAAATAATGGATAGTAGAAGATATAAGATTTTTTCCCCCCCTCTCTTCCCCATACGTCACGGCATCTTCCCCATCCGTCTGTTTCCCGTCACCATTATCCACTCCAGTCGATTCCATTACCGGCGGGGGTGGGTATGGGGGAGGGGAAAAGGGGGAGGAGGAGGAGGAGGAGGAGGGGAGTGACGAGAGGGAGAGGAGGGGAGGGAGAAAGGTGGTGGGGAGGAAAGAGGGAGAGTTAAAACAAGGAAAGACAAATCGAAGTGAGGGGGAACTTGGAAGAAACAGAGAGAAACAGCAAGAAACAGGAAGGAAACAAGAGGAGGAAGTAGTGAAGCGAAGAAGAGGGGAAAAAAAGTAGTTGGAGGCATATTTTTACGAAACGGAAAAGAAGCGATGAGAAACGGGAGGAAAAATGAAGGAGACAAGGAGGAAGCGGAGGAAACAAGGAGGAAAGTGGAGGAAGCGAAGGAAACCGGAGAAGAAAGCGGAGGAAACTGAGGAAAGAACTGAAGAAAGTGAAGGAAGTAGGAGAAGGAAGTGGAGGAAGCAAGAAAAAGGTGTGGAGGAAACGCGGAGGAGGAAGAAAAGGAAGAGGAGGAAATAAGAGAAAGAAGTGGAGGAAACGGAAGAAAGAAGAGAAGAAAACGAAGGAAAAAGAAGAGGAAATGGAGGAAACGAGAGAAAGTAGAGGAGCCAGGAGACGGAAGAGGAGGAAACTGAGGAGGTAGGAGAAGGAAGTGGAGGAAAAGCGGAGGAAAGTGGAGGAAACGCGGAGGAAAGGAGGAGGAAAGAAGAGAAGAGATGAGGGTAACGAATGGCGACAGGCGGGGAGCGACATGTCCTGTGGGTGATTTGTTCATCATCGTCCTATGCCTGTCACCCCCATTATCTCTCTCTTCCCTCTTTTCTCCCCTCTCCTCTTCTCTCCTCTTTTCTCTCCCCCCGCCCCTTCTCTTTCTTTCCTCCTCCCCTCTCCCCTTCTCGGCTCTTTCATTTTGTTCTCTCTCTCTCTCTCTCTCTCTCTCTCTCTCTCTCTCCACTTTTTTTTGTAGAATTATTATGAAACACGTACAATATATTCTGACAAGTTTGCTGGGCTTCAATGGTCTTAGCTCGGAATATCAGAAGTCATCGTTCACTGTCTTGCAATTTATCGTAATGAAGTAAACTAGTAATCATATTCCCAAATGTATCATCATCATCATCATCATCATCATCATCATCATCATCCTTTTCTCAACGTTCATCATCATCATCATCATCATCATCATCATCCTTTTCTTTACGTAACGATAAGGTAATATTGGCTGCTTTACGCTTAACATATTTGTAGAATATTTTATCAGTGTTTTTTTTTTTTTTTCACACTTCCATAATTTACCTGCGGCGAAGCTGACAGGTCTATAAGTGGTACGCCTTTTTTTTTTTTCTTTCCTCATTCAAGAAGAGTTCGAGTGTCTGTTTTTGGAGAGCCCTGGGCGATTTTCTTATGAAGTAAAGAGTTGCTCAGCCTGAAATTTTTAGTTTATTTGACATGCCAGTTGTTGCATCAGCTGACTAATTAGGAGTTTTCAGTTTTGGCCATAAGAAGGCATTTTATGTGTTGCAAAGAGAGAGAAGCTTATAAATTGGCTGCAACTGTTTCACCGCAGATCTGTGAAAAGTGTTCCTTGTTCCCTGTAGATTTTACGTCTCACTGGCGTTGCTCTTTCATTTGATCCATATTCTCGTCAGCTAAGAAGGCTCGCTACCACCTGTTCCTAATCATTTGAAAGCACCTTATGGAGAAGTAATATTCACTTGCGTAGATTGGAAAACCAAGCCAGAACGACGACGATGACGATAATGATGATGATTAGTTTTGTTGCTGTTGCTGCTGTTTTTGTTGTAGGGGCTATTTATGCCGGCTATATCGATAGTAAAGATGTAGAAGAGAATGTCGGGACAGAATAGGCAAAACATAACCCCAAAGGAAGCGGTAAGAAATAGAGGAGAAAGAAAAGAGAAATACTAAGCTGGCGAGGAGACAGACCAGTGAGTCTTAAGCTGACGAAGATGTGGACCAGGAGCCTTCAATTCCCCTTCTATTTCTGTTAGTCTCCTCAATATTCGCTTACGCAGGGACGTTACACTCCTTAGCCGGATTTATGGCTGTGTGTGTGTCTTCATCTTCGTCTTAGCGTTGTTTATATGTCTTCTACGCCTGGCTTGGTTATGGCGGCTGGTCAGGAAATAGGCAGAGCTGGGAGTTAGATAATAATCCTGCCTTTGATCTTGGTATTGGGTGAACTGGGAGACATCTGTGGTCGTGGGGTATTGGGAGTACTGGGAGTCAGATACGAGTCGCCTCTGTGATCTTGGCATTAGGGAAACTGGGATTGGTATTGGAATCTTCAGAGTTAATGTGTAGTTTAATGACATAACTAAAAATATACAGATTAACCCTTCATCACAGTCATTTCTTCTGCCTATTTTCTTCTTGCATTCTCCAGACATTTACTTCCACCTTAGGAGTGAGATTTTACACTGAAAGGTTAGATATTGAGTGTTTGGTGACCTTTGTAACTTCTTAAGGGATTTTGACAGTAAAGTTTATTGTTGGTAAGAGGAGCAGCTGCTGTTACCCCCCCCCCCCAGCCCTAAAAATTACTCAAAATAAAAACAAACACCTTACTTGCCCTGTTGTGTGTGTGTGTGTGTGTGTGTGTGTGTGTGTGTGTGTAAATGTGCTAAAATATACGTTGAGTAAAAGCGTCTGGAGGTAGCAAGAACACAGTATATATAAAAAAAAAATCGGATAGAAGCGGTTTACCCCTTTCGCCCCAACGCGTCACTTGACTCGTCAGCAACACACACACACACACACACACACACACACACACACACACACACACACACACACACACACACACACACACACACACACACACACACACACACAAAGACTGACGCCGACTCCACGCACCTCCCTCATCTAGGCTTCTCCTTTCTGTCACAATTACCTTTTTTTTCTTTCTCTCTCTCTTACCCCCTCTCTCCCCCTCTTTCTCCCCTTGGCCATTTGTCGGACGTCCTGCAGGCGGTCTTTTGTTTTCTGGAGCTGAGGTGTTTTTCCGAGAGCCGTGATGTGTTTTGGGAGAGAGTTTGGGGTGGCGGGGGTAAACCGGGCGAGGTGTATCTTTCGCAGCTACGGTGTTTCCTCGTCAGCTTTGTGTGTGTTGGTGGGGACGTGAATGTAGTGGATCGCAGGAAATCATCAACTTCATAATTATGTTTACGTGTAGATGTGCCATACTGAAAGGCGGATGCATGAGAGAGAGAGAGAGAGAGAGAGTGGGAGGGGGGGTGGAGATGGCTTCTTATCCCTTCAATACGGTGGCGTCCTTCTATTCAGTTATGCTTCCTACTTAGAGAGAGAGAGAGAGAGAGGGAGAGAGAGAGAGAGGGAAAGAGAGAGAGAGAGAGAGAGGGAGAGAGAGAGAGAGAGAATCCTCACAAGGTGGATTTCTAATGCCCGTATCACTTTAATCATGCATCTTGAAATAAAAATGTTATTAAAGTGACCAGAACTGTGCTGCATAATCCAGATGTAGCCTAACCAGGTAATGTCACAGCACTGCACTAGCATAATTCGGATTTCTGGCTAAAAACACAAGATTAATGTTTGTCTCCTTAATGCAGACTAAAGCACTATTGTCTCGGCGTGCATTATTAACAACAAAACTCCCTTATATTTTCCAACCCCTACTAATTTACAGATATAAAGTTTAGCTGGCTTATTTATGCATAGAATCATATTTATATATAATCATCGAGTTTTATCTGCTATTTTTACGCTGTCAAAATAATAATAATAATAATAATAATAATAATAAATAAAATACAGCCGGTGCCTCAGAAGTATTTAATTCTTCCACCTTTTTTTTTGTTTTTTTATCGTCAGCCAATATACTGATAATACTACTGAATTATTATAAACAATATAGTTAAAAGAGGGGATCCCAGAAGATGGAATAGGACAAGGGCAGGGGAAGAGAGAAAAGTGCAGAGTGAAGCATGTATGATTTCGAGGTGTTACGACCTTCACAAATAGAAGAATTGAACCCATGTTTTTTTTTTTTTTTAATTGATTTAGTAGTTTCGGCCCGACTTGGACACTATTCATTTATAAGAGTGCTTGCTGGAAAGAAATGGAAGTGGAGAGAGGAAGATGGGGTGTAAAAGAGGAAAGGAGGTGGAGGTAAAAGCGATTATGAGATGAAGAAAGAGGAAATGGGGATGGTTACGTCAAAGGAATAATGAATCGCTAATACGAGAGAGAGAGAGAGAGAGAGAGAGAGAGAGAGAGAGAGGGAGAGAGACAGACAGACAGACAGACAGAGGAGGAGGAGGAGGGGGGGGGAAGGGAAGGGAAGAACATGACTTAGGATTAATACCTATCGACAACACGTGGGTTATTAAGTCGGTATTTGCTAGGTCATAATGATTCCACAGCCTGCCACACACAACAGTCAAATGCAGGGTTGGCATTGACTAAATCAGATTGATTTAATCATGTGATTAAAGCATTGATTTTTTGCTTAAAAAAAATCATGATTTTTTTTTTTTTTTTTTTTCAAAAAGTTAACAAAAATAAAATCTGAGGGTTTGTAAAAGTTGTGTATAAATTTGTGTTGGCATTCATATATTCAGATACTTAAGCATTAAGTTAGCAGATTTTGGAGAATGGTGCCATTAGAAACTACTACATTGTATGACTGAAAAAATATTTTTACATTCGTGTAACTAAGCATTGAAATTATTTATTTGTAGGCTACATCAAAAATAATGAGCCATAAATCAAAAACCCAAGCCATAAGACTAGGTAGGCTATGCTTAGTCACTTAAGGCCATGACATAATAATATCAGCTTAAGATTTTTTCGTGTGGTAATATAATCAGCTTTGGAATATGCTGTCTTGATTACCACTGGCAACGCAGCCTTAACCAGTAGTGTACAAACAAGACTTGAACAGGTATGTATCTGGATTCTGGGCAGTGGCTTTCTGCCTGAACCAGCAGTGGATAGACAGGACATGAAGTTAACAGTATTCAATTTACTGCTTTTGAAATATGGGCTACATAATAAACAGAAAAATAAAATATATCAGAAAATCAAATAAATCGAATTGATTTATATATTTTTTTTTCATTAAAGAAATGAAAAAATACCAACCCTAGATTCAAATGTTTAGTCCAGGTCCTCATTTCAGCTCTGTGTGCGAATAGACTGGAAAAGGGAAGGGAGAAGGTGTGTGCGTGGTGTGTGTGTGTGTGTGTGTGTGTGTGTGTGTGTGTGTGTGTGTGTGTGTGTGTAAGAGAGAGAGAGAGAGAGAGAGTTCACTTTAGCCTGGATGAGAGTAACGCATTATAGTCATTTATCTTTATACTGCTCACCCACTTTCCCTCCCCCCTCCAATTATATCTTAACTCGCTCCCCTTTCTCACCCCTTACCTCATTCGTTATCCTCTTACTTGCTTACTGTTTCTTTCATTCATTTCTTTTTGTGTTTTTCTTCATTTCTCTTCATTTCCAACTTCCCTCCCTTCTTCCTTTCTTCTTGTCGTGCTTGTTGCAATCCTTAACTCGTTCGGTCTTTCTTCATTTTCCTCATCCTTCCCTTCATCCTTTCTTCTTAGTCTTTCTTGTTGCATTCCTTTAGTCGTTCCATCCGTGACGTCTGTATTTCCAGCCCAGTTTTATTCAGCTCAGGGTAGCAAGGTAAATAAATAAAGTAGTGTAAGGTAAATAAACGATATTTCAATGTAAGGGTGAATATTTTAGACGTGTGAAACCATGCTTCCCTATCCCCCCTCTTCCTTTTACGGTATCACTCCTTCATCTTCTTTGACTACCCACTTCACCTTTACTTCTTCCAGTCCCCTCCTTCCCAGACCAGCAGATTTCCCTTTTTCATTCCTTACCCTTTCTCTTTTATCCCTCTTTCCTCCAGCTGCGTACGTGATTTGCACCGTCTTCCACTTTCTTAATCCTTTCCCTCCTTCTTACTGTAATTTCATTTTCTCATTCCTACCTTCAGTCTTTCCCATCTCCCGCATCCTTTCTTCGTTCCTATTTTTTCTCAGCTTTTCCTCCTGACGTATTTCCTTGTGAGTTTTTTTGTCTCTTCTTTCTCCTTCCTCCTCTCCCTTCTTACTTCCCTCCCTCAGTCTCTTCATCCTTCCATTATCTCGCCCCACCTTACTTACCCCTTCTATGTGTGACCTTATTTTTCTTCTTCCACGTTCCCTTCAGTTTTCATTACCCCCTCGCCTCATTTCCACATCTTCCATCTTCATATTTTCACCTTCCGTCTTTTTATATCATTTCCCTCATTTCGTCACTACCACCTCATTTTTTACTCTCCCATTTTTCCTTTTGTTCGTGACTGCTTTATAATTCTTCCTTGCTTTCCTTGCCTTCACGTCATCACCTTCATTCCTTCCCCCTCCTCTCCCGTCTCACTTTCGTCTTCCACCTTTGTTCAGGTCGTTGTTTTTCCCCTCTTACGTCACCTCCCCCATTTCTTCCCTGTCTGGCCCTCTTCCTCCTTTAACCTTCCCTCTTTTCTCCCTCCTTTGTCTCCTTCCTCTTGCATCAGCTCCCTAATTCATTCCCTGCCTCCCCCTCCTCCTTCTCCCTTAATCCTCCTCCTTTTCTCCCTCCTTTGTCGCCTTCCTCTTACATCAGCTCCCTAATTCCTTCCCTGCCTCCCCCCTTCTCCCTTTCATCTTCACCCTCCTTCAACCCTCCCTTCCCAGGCAGCCGCTTCCACTCCCTCACACTAACCACCCCATAAATCCCCACCTACCCCAGCTCCCCTCCCCAGCTCCCCTCCCCATAATGTCTCTTTAGCCTCATATCTACCGCGCTCTGCCCTCCCCGGCTTTGTCATCCTTGTCTCGTAAACATATCAGCCTTACCGTCCCCTTCTTCTCCCCTCTCCCCTTCCCGCAGCCTTTCTTCCCCTCTTAACCTCCCTGTTTTTCCTCCCTTCTCCCCCCTCCGCTGCATTTCCTCCCCTCTCCCGCAGCCTAGATTTTCCCCTCCCCCTCTCTCCCATCCCCAGCCGTTCCTCCCCTCTCTCCAGTTTTTCTTCACCCCCTCTTCCTAGCCTTACCACCCCATCTCCTCACCCTCCCCTAGTCTTACTCTTTCTCCTCTTTATCTTCCCTTCCCATCCCACTCTCCCAGTCTCTTAGTGTTTCATCTCTATCTTCCCTTACCATTCCCTCTCCAGCTTCCTTCCCTGATCCTTTTCTCTCCCTTTCAAGCCTTCCTCCTCCCCCCTCCCCTCCCCTCGACACACCCCTACCCCTCTCACATGACTTAATTTGACCTCCCCTTCCTCTCCACCTCCTAATCTTCGCCTCCCAGTCTCTCGTCCTTCATCAATCCCAATATACCCATATTTCTACTTTGTCTAAATCTACTTTCATGTAAATTCTCTTAGTTGTTCCATAAAGCTTCACACCCTGGTACACTTTAGGTCATATATTAATTGTACCGCATAGCCTCTTACACAGGTACACCTTTATTAGTTGTACCCTAGAGTTTTAATACAGGTACACTTTAGTTCATATATTATTAGTTGTACCATAAAGCTTCACACTAAGGCACACTTTAGTCCATATATTAGTACCATGAAGTTTTACACCCAGGTACACTTTAGTTCATATATTCCCTATCCCTCTCTCTTTTCTTTCTTGATTTACTCCCTTTTTCCCTCACTCCCTTTCTCCCTGTTCTGGCACTGTTTCTCAGGTTTCCTCTGCCTTACCTCCTCTGTTTCCCCTTTCTCCCTGTTCTGGCTTCGTTTCTCACTTTTCTTCATTGTCTTACTTTCTCTCTCTCCCCTTTCCCCCTATCCTGGCTTCGTTTCTCACTTTCCCACTTTGTCTTACTTTCTTTCTTTCCCCTTTTTCCCCATTCTGGCTTACTTTCTCACCATTCCTCTCTCTCTTACCTCCTCTCTCGCCTCCCACTTCCACTCTTAACACAGCCGGTCTCCCTCTCTCCCTCTTTATTGCTTCTCATGATAGTGTTTTTATTTCATTATGCTTATTAATCTTTCCTCTTTATTACCTCTTCCCCCTTTCTTTCTGGTGCTTTTTCTCGCACGCTTTCCCTTTCATTTTTGCTTTTACTTTCTTTCTCAGATAACCATTTCTCTCTCTCTCTCTCTCTCTCTCTCTCTCTCTCCTCCTCCTCCTCCTCCTTCTTCCACATTCCCCTCTCATTTTTTCTCTCTCTTGCTCACTTTTCTCTCCCTTTCTCCCCTCTTTTTCCCTATTCCCTACCATCATATCTCCCTATCCTGTTCTCTTTCCCCACCTTTCTTCTCTTTACAAGGACCTCTCTCAACCTTCCTCGTATACTTAAATAGAGCAATATTCCTCATATCCATCCCTAACACCTGGCCATTTCTCACGTTTGCTCGCTCCATCTCTTACGTCCACACGGCCACAACAATGAGAGAGAGAGAGAGAGAGGGAGAGAGAGAGTGTGTGTGGGGGGGGTAAGAGTGCCGCCGGAGCCACACACACACACACACACACACACACACACACACACACACACACACACACACACACACACACACACACACACACACACACACACAATAGGGAGAGAGAGAGAGAGAGAGAGGGGGGGAGAGGTCATGCAGGTCAGCAGTCGGTAGGTCAGAGGTCATTTTTCTTAATTTTCAAGTCCCTCGTGTACAGAGTTAGAGTCACAAGATTATAGAGTTAGAGTTACAAGATTATAGAGTTAGAGATAGAAGATTATAGAGTTAGAGCTGCATGATTATAGAGTTAGAGATAGAAGATTATAGAGTTAGAGCTACAGGATTATAGAGTTAGGGCTTCAGGATTATAGAGTTAGAGCTACAGGATTATAGAATTAAAGCTGGAAGATTATAGAGTTAGAGCTACAGGATTATAGAGTTAGAGCTGCAGGATTATAGAGTTAGAGCTGCAGGATTATACAGTAGAATTAGAGCTAGAAGATTACAGAGCTACAAAAAGATACTTAGATTAAGATCAACAGAATGAAATGCATGTGGATGAAAAAATTACATACCAATTTAGTCCATTTCTCATTCAATACTAAACTGCATTTATTTTCGTTTTCAATTCATAACAAAGAATTATTACTATTTTCCATAGTTAAAACTCTCTGCTGTCAGTGTGTGTTAATTTATAATATGCTTTTTATTCGTAGTTTTTGCCCTCATTTTACAGTCTGAACAGAAAAATAGACAGCGAGACAGACAGACAAACGGATGGACAGATTATATGCAGACTGATTAAGTGATGTGGAGGTAATGAAAGGTGAGATGTACAGGTAAACAGGTAAATATGTGTAGACGGACAGAGCACAGGTGTAGATAGGGAATTAGGGATGGAGAAATATGTATGTGTAAAATAAGCATTGAGTATATAGATTTAAGTAATTTTATTGATTACTAGACCTAGAGCTAGACGGATAGATATACACAGAGACACAGATAGACTGATAAATGGTAGATAGACAGGGAGAAACAGACAGACAGACAGACAGACAGGTAGACAGGTAAAAATGTATATATATATAATGGATGCAAGGATGACTAGAACAAGACATAAAGATAGACGGATAGATATATACAGAGGCACAGATAGATAGACAGATGTATGATAGATAGACAGACGGAGAAATAGACAGACAGACAGGTAGATAGACTGGGTGTAGGGATGATTAGGTAGATAGTGAAAGATACACACGAACAGACAGACAGGGATAATTGCATCTCGCCTTAAACTGTCCCAACTGCAAAGCGCTTAATCCTATAAAATAATCCCCGAAGCAGAAAAATACCGTCTCCCAACACCAAAAATCCCGTCATTAAATCCATGCAATTAAATCACCGTCATTAAATCCACGCGATTAAATCCCCGCCATTAAATACACGCGATTAAATCCCCGCCATTAAATCCCCGTCATTAAAACCCCACCATAAAATCCGTCATTAAATCACTGCCATTAAATCCTCGTCATTAAGTCCAAGCTATTAAATCCCCTTCATTAAATCCACACCATTAAATCCCCGTCATTAAATCACCGCCAATAAATCCGTCAAGAATTCCTCGCCATTAATTCCCTGTCATTAAATCTTCGCTGTTAAAGTCTTCCCAAATAATCCCCGTCTTTAAAACCCCGCCATATAAATCCCCGCCATTAAATCCCCGCGCCTCACACTTTACCTGGGACTGACAAACCATTAGGCCAGGCAGTGACTCAAACGCCCAGTATCTGTGTCGGGGGGAAAAAAAAAAATGACGGATTTACCATTAACAGTGACGGATTTACCATTATTAGTGGCCATTAACGGTTCCCTGACCATTGATTACAAGCGTCATTAATCCCAACGAGGCGATTACTTTGACGGGATTAATTACCTGAGAGGATTAACGATCACCTACGACTCATCTTTCTTCATCCGCCTTGGGTAAATAAAATGAGAATGTATTTTAATTAATCCTTCCAAAGTGATGGATTTCTTCTCTTTTGCTATGGTGCGATTACCGGATTTTTGTCACCTTAGGGAGAGAAATCCGGCCGTGAAGGGATTAATAGAGTCTGATTTTAATCCCATACCAACAAATTTATTCCAAATATTTTTCCATTGCACACTTTGGCCATAAGTCGCACTGTAAGCATCGTAATTTCTCTTCCTTAGCGATTTACTCTTCGTTTTGCGCCACAACAATGTCTAATGTGTTATTATAATCGCTCAAATATCGACAAACGTTGCATCAATAACATACAAGAAGATACTGAGGTGCACTGTACAGAATAATTCGCTATCCAAGAAGTGTTACGAAGTCAGCAAAAGCCACTTGCAATACGCCGCAGTCTAAAGGTAACAGAAATATAAAATAAATATTGCATCATTGGAAACAGAGGATTAAAAGGCTTAACCCCTTCAGAGAAAGAGTTCGTCAGTTGAGAATGAGAGAGAGAGAGTGCATAGTAAGGCAGCCACCAAGAGCCAGACACCCACCAGGACATACAGATAGACGGACAGGTAGGTACGTAGGTAAGTAGGTAGGCAGGGAGGTAGGTAGGTAGATGAGAGAGAGAGAGAGAGAGAGAGAGAGAGAGAGAGAGAGAGAGAGAGAGAAACACCACAACAAGTGTAATGGCATGGAACTCACGATCGACATTTCCATCGACCACTTGATTTGTTTTGGCTCTCCTTTTGCTGTTGTTTTTTGCGTTTTATTTATGTTGGAGAATTAGAGACTGGTTTTACTGTTATTATTATTATTATTATTATTATTATTATTATTAGTGTTCGAGAATCGGAGTGTTATTATTATTATTATTATTATTATTATTATTTTGTATGTGTGCGTGTGTGTGTGTATATATATCTATATATATATATATATATATATATATATATACAGGGACGCCTTCACGTGGTGGCACCGGTATAACCATACTGCTTCACTGCCTGGCTGTACAAACGTTCCTCACTTCCCTCCCTCTCCCGTGAAATGATGGTGGACTGCATGAGGATAGTAACTTCAGCCTGCAGTCCACGTGGTTCACATTTCAGATGAACCTGGGGCTAAAACTACTGATTTTATTCCAACTGAACAATCCAAAAACAGGGCGAAATCAAAACAAGTTGTCTTATTTTGTAGGCATTTCAACTCTCGGTGAAAGGTCAGGCCATTATGATTTTGTAGATGATTCAAGACAGGTTGAAAGAATATCAGGTTATTTTGTTTTTGTAGATAATTCAAGACTCGATGAATTATAAACAGGTTACGTCGTTTTGTCGAAAATTAAAAGCGCCGCGAAATCCAGAGCAGGTTATTTTGCGAGGTAGGAGGGATTGGGGTTGTTCAGGGCGACCCACTCCAGTATATAATCTGGCCGTGGCATCCCGCAACCGGACCGCCCGATAAATTAGAAGGGTGTTGTGTCGGAGATGAATGCGGCCGATAGCGCTGTGTGGCTGAGGGATGGCTGTGGCAGGGAACGGAAACAAGAGGTATGGGATCCCGACTGCCACACCGCTGATAGCAAACCCGACCGACTTACCTGGCCCAACATGACCCAGAGATTAAGGTCATGTCAGTCACGTTCCTCCCCGACGCATCATATCAGAGTAACCTAAGGAACTGACTAGACCCCCTCATGATCGAGATAAGTCATGTCCTTCACTTTCCTCCCTGACGCATCATATAAAAAGGAAAAACGTATTTGTGGACAGAACCATACCAAATCTCACCCAAGGAATTTTAACCAAAGGAGGAGAGCAGACACAGGTAAAATAGAGAGTGGTCCATATATAGCGCCCACATTCCACTCCACAGGGCGATTTCTTGTGTCTTGGGATGACGTCTAAGTCTACCCTGCATCGTTTATTCCTTTTCTACTCTCACACCCACTTCCACACCCCAGCACCCAAACCAATACCTACACCCATACCCACACCCACATCAAGACCTACACCAACATCCACCTATACACCCACACCAACACACACACACACACACACCCATCACCAACTCATACTGTACACTCACACCAACACACACCCACACCATCACCAACTCATACACCCACACCAACACACATCCACACCAACACCGACACTCCACCTACACCCACACACACACCAACACCCACACACACCCCACACACACCCACACCAACACCCACGCCCACACCAGCAGACTCAGCTCTCCCCACAGCATATACCATCAGGTGAGTTTTTGGTAGAGCGTTGTTTACGAACTATTCTGTATTAACCGACCGAATTATTCCTGTAAAATACGATAATTATTGAAAAGTACCGCCACACTACATTATAACTTTTGCAATTAAGTGTTATTAAACCCTTAATTTAAAACAAAAAGTATTATTTATTTTCCCTGCTCACAGACGGTTTTCCTCAGCTAAGGGGAAATCTAGACTCGTATTCTCCCTGACACCTTTTCCTGAGCGATTTATTTTGCTCATTACAGGATGGTTTCCTCTTCTGTGCTATTTAATCGTATTCTCCCAAACACTTTTTCCTAAGCGATTTATTTTGCTTATTAGACGATGCTTTCCTCTTCTGTGTTATATAAATCATCCTAATACCACCATACTCTCCATAAATAACGTACAAAATTATATTACCCGGCCATAACCAAAAATAAATCGCCAAGGAAAAGGTGCTAGGGAACCTCATTAAGCGACGAGAGTACGTGGAGTGGGTTAACCTCTTCAGACCGGCGACACATTTTTATTTATATATTTATTTATTTATTTATTGTTATTTGCAGAAGACTTCACTCAGTTTATGTGGTGATTTTTGAAACAGTGTAACATTTTGAAATTTTTTTTTTCTTGGAGGGAACTTTTGCAGACTCCTGGCCTTTGGTTCCTTCTTTCTTGCATTAAAAAAAAATTGCAAAGTCTCCCAAGAGCTGAAGAAAATCGTCTGGAGATAGTAAGAATAAAATAAGGAATAAGAATTGCGTCGTAGATGTGAATTGATTAAGGGATGAAACGACAGTAAAACAAAATAGCCTACTAGGTGAGAGGACGATAAGTGTGTGTGTGTGTGTGTGTGTGTGTGTGTGTGTGTGTGTGTGTGTGTGTGTGTGTGTGTGTGTGTCTCTCTCTCTCTCTCTCTCTCTCTCGTTAAGTCCGTAATTCCCATCTTTCACATCTCACACCCTCTCCACAAATCACCATGAATCCCAGACACAACACCAGGATTTGCACACTGACCTCCCCTCCGCCTCACCTTATCCCACGTCAGTCAGGTCAGGTTGGGTCAGGTCCTTCCCTCAACTATGACACTCGCTGGGAAATTCTGAGTGAGTTGCCTAATTACCTAGACTCAGGTGTCGGTGCAGGTGACGCGCTTCCTTTCCTTTCGCTGGTTGCCGGTGGATTGACGCCGGCGTGAAATTCCCCAGGTGTGGATAGGTGAGACAAGCCCAAAACTGTGCTGTGTAACTGATAAGACTTGAAGGCGAGAGACTCAGACTTAAGGGTACGTGTTGGTACTTGGGACTGTAAATCTATGGCCTATTATCTTGCATGGTAGGTTTCTCTTTAAGTAAAATGGTTAAGGTGGAGCCAAGCAAAATAAACTAAGGAAATTTAAGGCGAGATGTTGAGACTTAAGGGTACGTGGTGGTACTTTAGAAATGTAAATAAGTAAATAATCAAAGTAAATAATCTAAATGAGTAAATAGATAAGTAAATAGTGAGTAAATAATCTAAGACTTATTATCTCGCAAGGTGGTTTTCATATGAGGTAAAATGATTAAGGTGAAGAGCTAATTTAAGTGTACAGTTCTTACTTCCACCATGACAGACAGACTTAAAGATTCAAGCAGTGTGGCAGGGCTGTGTTTGTGTATATTCAATCACCTTTACAGAAACGTACGGGCTAGGTAACTTGAGAAATTACTAAGCAAGGTTTTTTGGATTTAAAGCCTGCCTGTAAACGATTAGCTAAGAGAATTGTGTCTGTGTGAGGAATATATAAAGCAAAGGAAGTTTCTCCTACCTCTCCATTAGACGTATTTGCAAAGAAGATGTTAAGAGAAAGAAAAATTACTGGACGAATATATAAATGTTGAGATTTAGATATATACAGACAAGAAGTACCATTCAGGAAACACCCTCTCCCTTAAAAGACCAAAAAAAAAAATATTGAAAGAATATATATGAACGTTAAGATTTATATAACAAAAAGAACTATTCAGGAGAGTGCAACATCAGCCACCGATGGTCTGAATATTTAAGTTCCCGTGACACAGATTTTTGACTGATTGTTCTCAAAATCCAATTGTTTCATTCTAGCCTGGTCCTTCACCTGTCCACCAAGTTTGGCCAAAATCAGATGAAAACAGTTTGAGTTGAACTTGTGACGTTGAGTTTTAAACACCTTTCCCCTTGATCTTCATCATCTTGTATTCCCCGAACTCAGACTAAGTTTGTTCCGGCTCGGATGAATGATTTTTAATTTAACTTTGCATGGTAAAATTTAGTCTATCCTTGCGACATTGACCTTTGATTTTCTGTTCTCAAAAACAAACAGAAAAAAGTTGAAGGGGGTTTGGGGGACTGTCTAACCTCGTCACAACAAAAGTTTTCTCATACATGACAGTCGTCCTGAGTTGCGCAGAATTAGAGAGGGAGAGAGAGAGGAGGGAGGAAAGTCATCGGATGGAAAGGAATAAAGACCGTGTGGAGGAGACGAATCTTAAGTTGTATTTATTGTCAAGAGAAACACAGGTCACTCTATTTCTACAGAGATTCACTGAATTGTGCAGTTAAAAAAAAATTACTCACGAATCAGTGTGTATTAAATAAATTGGACATGTTAAGAGCATATGTACCAACCTTACTCTGTGTCTAAGCTATTTTGGTGGGTGTAAATCTGTTATATTCCTAGTGAGTCGCGTTTTCATTTGCTAAGGGCGAGTATAACGTGTTCCAAATAGAACTACTGCCTGCGGAGGAGTATAATGACTTTGCCTGGGTGAATCGCGGGGATGTCGCCCGAATTAATTGGGAGTGTGCCAGGCGTGGGAGCTAAACGTCGAATGATGGAAAGTTGTTTGATCATGATGTCGCGGCGCTTCGTAAGTTAATTCGTCACAGCAGCGGGACCTGGCGTATGACGGACGGAATTAGCGAAGTGCGAGACCTGAATAATTCCCGTCACGGAGACTGTCTGGACGTGTGTGCTGATAATGAACACATGCTGAGGAAACTTTGCAGGCAGAGACGCGGAACGGAGGGTGGATGGTTGGGTGGGAGTTGGGTGGGAGGGTGGGGGTGGGCAGTCAGGGTGGGTGTGATGGCGAGAGGTGGGTGGGAAGGCCGGGGACGGGCAGGTGGGTGGGAAGGAGGTAAGGGAGTCTACTTGTATGCAAGAGAGTGTTCAGAATTGTAACAAGGGGGAGGATATGACATGACATTCAGGGTCAGAGGAAGGATTGACTGTAGGAGTGGAGGGGGATAAAAGAGAGCGTATTCAGAATTGTATTGAGTAGGATAATAGGCGGAGGGGTATGATATAGCCTTTCAGGGCTGTAGAAAGGATTATGCTAAGAAGTGAGCGACCATCCATCTCAGTGATGATGTTGAACACTTCGCACAAATAAAGAATAAGGCCTGTCCTATCCTTCTCATGGTCCTGCAATGGCACCATCGTACTTCCACCTTTCCCCAAACACCTTCTGATCCTACGCTTCCATTCCGAAGGAGATAACCAAGAAGAATAAAACGATGTTCTAAGTCTGCAGGACGCATCTTTCTGCGCCCCAAGGCTTCGATTCTATGATGTGCCTTGTGATTCACGCCTCAGCAGACAAGGTGACTTTATAGAAAAATGGAATGAATATTTGCATATATCTTTTCCATATGGTTCGTATTGTATCTCGTTTACATAAAAAGGTAGAGAACCTTGCTTTCTGACTTCCTCGTGTGTGTGTGTGTGTGTGTGTGTGTGTGTGTGTGTGTGTGTGTGTGTGTGTGTGTGTGAATATATCATCATTATCATCCATTTTCTGTCCAACTCTCTAATGCAAGAGTTAACCGTTACTCCCAGTCCTTCATTTATGCAACAAGCCAACTCTGGAACTATCTACCTCTGTATTTCCTGCTTCCTATGATCTCCAGTCTTTCAAACGCAGTGTGTCCAGGCATCTCAAAATGATTGGGTCTTGAATTTGACTCTCTCTTGTATTTTGTTTTTCTCATGGAAGGAACAGTTATTGCGGGCTCGTGGCCTTTGGTTCCTCCTTCCTCGCATAAAAAAAAAAAAAAATCATCTGGATCTTTTCCACCATAGGGCAGGGTGAGGAGTAGTAACGTCCAGACAGCCCAAATATGCCTAATCAGTTGGGCCACGCTTCCATTCACTCATCATTCAAGCCTCCGGAATCCTGGCTCTATCTGATACGCCAAAAACATTCACCACGTTCTGTAGCTTCACATCAACGTGCTTCCCTCATACATCTGCTTCTCATTGACACGGTATCTCATTAAAAATCCCAGATACTGAGCTGTAATTCACCATAGGTTCAGAGGAGCAGGATTTCAGTAATTACCAGCAGACAGGCCCGAGCTCGCATTTCAGGCACGTCTGCAAAAGCCTTCACATGTCAATTCCTGAAGCCGTGATATTCCGGCCGTAACCGCTAACGATAAATATAGTCCAAACTGAAGCGGTCAATTAACCTGCTAGAGTAAAAAGTTAGCAATCTCTAGGCCGGTAATTTAATCCGTCACATGCACCCTTGCACACACACACACACACACACACACACACACACACACACACACACACACACACACACACACACACACACACACACACACACACACACACACACACACACACACACACACACCAGGTGGGACTGACAGGTACGGTCCGTCAGCCAGATCAATACAGAGAACCACCCAGGGAGTCAGGTGCATGTGTGTGTGTGTGTGTGTGTGTGTGTGTGTGTGCTAGTTCCAGTGCATGTATGTAGGCTACGTTTTGCATTTGTGTGTATGTATAAATGTATAATTCATGTTTTATGGTCCCATTTTGTGTGTGTGTGTGTGTGTGTGTGTGTGTGTGTGTGTGTGTGTGTGTGTGTGTGTGTGATTAAATACTCGTATATCTTTACATTTATGATTATATTAGACTTCTTCAGTACGAGAACGTCCTTTTTATCTTATTTTTGCCACTACCAGAAAAATAAATTGAACTTAGGAAAGACTTCAGGTGTAACACAGGTGAGGTGTGGACTTCATTAGCACCTTCTACACCTGAGTCTCCCGTAACCTGGATAAATGTTGACTGGATGTAGCCTGAGAGAGAGAGAGAGAGAGAGAGAGAGAGAGAGAGAGAGAGAGAGAGAGATGCATAGCTGCCATTGTCTGTGAGTTATTTTTAAGGTTCATGCATATTTTATAGCCTACGTCATGGTCTGTCTGTCTGCTTTCTCTCTATCTCTCTCTCTCTCTCTCTCTCTCTCTCTCTCTCTCTCTCTCAGTGTTTTATAACATTGTATTCTTTCGTTATCATTATTTACGTTGTTTCGTCTCAGTATTGACTCTGTTTATGTCTGTTTGCCAGCCTGTTTGCCTGTTTGTCTTTAATCTGTTTTTCTGTTTGAAGGACAGGGAGGACAAAGGGAGATACAAGATACCCTGGAGAGAAGGGAGGAATCCAGAGAACGAGGGGCGAAGGAAGGAAGGAGGAAGAATATGTGGTGAGGGAAGGAAGAAAGACAGTAGGGAGGGTGACAGGAGAGGGATGTATGGAGGGAAGGAGGACACGGAGGGAGGTAGGACAAGGATTGAAGGAAGGGAAGGAAGGAAGGAAGAAGGGATGGCTCCTAGAGGTAGGGCAAGGATTGAAGGAAGGAAGGAAGGAAAGGAAGGAAGAAGGGTTAGGTGCGAGGGAGGTAGGGCAAGGATTGAAGGAAGGGAAGGATGAAGGTAGGGAGGGAAGGAAGAAAGGATGAGACCGAGGGAGGAAAGGGGGGAGGGTGTTGGGGGAGGGATGGAAGGAGGAAGAGGTGTATTGGGAGGGAGGGAGGGAGGGAGGGAAGTGCATACACCTCCTCCATGCAAAACTGGGAACTTGCAGACTAACTTTGTCGTCGATAGGCTTGGCCCGGCGAGGTGACGACCCGATATGACTCCACTGATAGCAGAGTTAGGGCGTCTGGGTGAAGGCAGGGGCACTCAGGAAGGCGACCCCAGAATAGAGCTGTGTGTGTGTGTGTGTGTGTGTGTGAGGTCAGGGTCACGAAGAGAGGAGGTAAAGTTTGAGTGTGAGGGAGGGAGAGGTTTGGAGTGGTGGGAGGAAGGGTTGATGAGTTGTAATAGAGAGGAATGCAATTTGAGGAGAGAGCATTGATGAAGAGCCTTGGTTTTATTTTATTTAGTGGACACCTTGGATGAAGTGTGTCAGTGATAATCAAGCAGTAATTAGGCAGGTAGATACGTGATAAAAAAATTCGCGATACTGTACACCTGGTTAGACACTATTTTGTAAAGCACTTTTGAATCCAAACACTGCCACCTCTTTTCTCTCCCCTTCCCTAATGCAAGAGATAGCCATTGTTCTCTCATGTACAGTTTCCAACCCACTCAGTCTGAAGGCAATTTGAATCCTAGAAAATACATCATCGAAATGAGAGAACGAAAAAGAAAATAATTGGGAGTGTATAGTGAGGGAGAAAGAACTGCTATTATGAACATTAAACAGTTCTACATTAATTTATTTCGTCGAGTCGCTTGTCACATTTTTTTCCTGAGTATTCTTATCCATGACAAAAAGTTTTATTATTATTATTATTATTATTATTATTATTATTATTATGTTCACTGTGGTCTTATTTGACATTTCGTGAATTACTCCTCGATTTCATTTTTCCCTGCTGTATTTTCTCATATTTTGTTTTTCAGGACTTTGATTTCCTTTCGTGCTTCTTTTCCCATTAATGTATTTCGTTCTCATTTACATTTCTCGTGTCCAGTTCATTATTTTCTATAGTGGCTTGTTTTTCTTTGTTTTTTTATTTTTTTGTCACTTATGAATTCATCTTTAACTAATACTTTGATTATATTAATGATTTAGATTTCTTTTAATTCTTTATACATTTTCTCTCCCATCGGTGCACTTGTATTAATCTGAGGGTTAATAATAATAATGATAATAATAATAATGATGATAATAATAATAATAATAATAATAATAATAATTAAACCTTTTCATTGCTGCAGCCGGACTTGGATAGCTGACACCAGACAGCTTTCATCATCATCATCATCATCATCATGGCATTTTCCCCACCTAAAGATGGGGTGATAATGCTTCATAGGATTTGTGTGTGTGTGTGTGTGTGTGTGTGTTTTACTTATCAGTGGGTTTTGAGGATGATCAGTAAATTCTTCTCCAACAAATTCAGATATCGGATTGTTTCTAGCCTTAAAGTGGGCTCGACCTAGTGTCACGGGGTTTTTATAATATCACGGTAATTTTGAAATATAAATGGTTAAATATTATTTAAATTGATAATATTCAATAATATTGAAGAGCAGAGACAATGGTTGTCTTGCTACATCAAGCAACGATTACTTTACGTTGGCTTAGCACGATTCTCTGAGAACGAGAATTTATAAACTTCCTCAACAGTACACAGCAGAGACTAATTACTCACAATTGCTGACTTACTGTACTGTTAGCCTCTGGAGAAAGTTACATCACCCCTGACAATAAATGACTAATACTAATAATAATAACATCAGGTTCTTGCTGATGCATTAACTCCTGGCACAACGGATTTTAAGTTAATACAAGACTGGTCTAAGTACCAGTTATGAATAGTAAAACGTTTATGCAAGCTAGGAGCTATATGGGAAATAAGCTTAATTATGGAGAAATGAAACAAGATTTACTCTACATTAAGCTCAAGAAATAGAACTGTTAAATTTATTAATTACAAAAATAAATTTAACATTACATTTCAAATCAAATCAATGAGACGCACTCGCTCACTCACACAGAAGCTAAATACTTACGCCTAGGAAAAACACCTTAACTAAGCTCTTAAAACTACAAAATACACAAAAGAAATACCAGTCGATGAATGCTATGTATCACCACTAAGGTGGGAGGACTGGATTAACTGTCTAGTGGAGCTTGGGGTGCTAGCTGACCTCTCCACTTCTGAGCACAGAACCTTTCTCCGCCACAGCAAACACAAGACTGAATTCAAATCGTGGGAAAGAAAGGCGGAGTACTAAGCCGTAACGGTCGAGTAAGCGAAACGCGCCCAAAACAATCGCTCATCGGAAGCGCTAATGTCTCACACAGAGACGATCATGTATGACAATGAAAAACTGATTTGACAAAGCTTCCGTCCGAATGAGCGGTTAACTGAACGAAAAACAGTGAGTTTTCCACTAATAGTTCGTGGCTTCTCACAAAATGGAAATGTCGCGAATTGATTCGTGACATTACGCCCCATGAAAATTAAATCTTTCTTCCTTCAGAAGAAAGATTTCAATATACATACATATAAATCCTAACTCAGTCACACAAGATTCACACTGTGGTGTGTGTGCTATCCTGCTACAGGAGAAAATCGCAGTCGCCAGTGAGTGAAAAAACCTCGTATTTACGTTAATAGAAGCAAGCTTGAGGGAAAAACTCCGTGACGACGGTGAAAATCCTGTACTCAGGTCAAACTGAGCGAAAATTCGCTACATTTACACTGACAACTAATTGTTGTGTAGCGTGGTGTATGTAATACACGGTGTAGGTGTGACAGTTGTAGTGTAACTGTACCTACGTGTAAAATGACACAATAAATAATATGGCGACGACGAAGGCAGAGGAGAAGAGGTGGCAGCGTGCGGCAGACGATCAGCTGGTCCGCACAGCAAAACTGCTACACCCATTGCTGAACCTGCAAAACCAATTGAGGTGGAGCATCAAAAGTGTCAATGAGACAAAATTCTTATTAAGTTACAATTACTCTCTCTGCCTAGCAATCAGTACATGCTACGAAAAGTACGCTCTGGCTGAAAAATTCGAGTGACAGCCAAGCTTCGTACATTCGAGGTCGCCATTAATTATAGCACACGATTATGGTCGGCAAGTCGAGAATCCCTGTGCAAACTTGGGTCTTCCATAGCCTCAAACTGCACACGGGTCCTCAACCTGTGCCTTAACCTACAGTTCTTATATTAATATCGGGGAGCTGAGAATCCTTGTGCAAACTTGGGTCTTCCATAGCCTCAAGTCGCCTCTGCAGAGTTCTCACTTCCCCCTTAACCTACAATACAATACTTATATTAGTACCGGGAAGCTGAAAATCCTTGTGCAAACTTGGGTCTTCCATAGCCTCAAGTCGCCTCTGCGGAGTTCTCTCTCGAACTTCCCCCTTAACCTACAATACTTTTATTAGTACCGGGAAGCTGAGAATCCTTATGCAAACTTGGGTCTTCCATAGCCTCAAGTCGCCTCTGCGGAGTTCTCTCTCGAACTTCCCCCTTAACCTACAGTACTTCTATTAGTACCAGGAAGCTGAGAATCCTTATGCAAACTTGGGTCTTCCATAGCCTCAAGTCGCCTCTCAACTTCCCCTTAACCTACGGTACATATATTAGTACCGGGAAGCTGAGAATCCTTATGCAAACTTGGGTCTTCCATAGCCTCAAGTCACCTCTCAACTTCCCCCTTAACCTACAATACTTATATTAGTATTGGGAAGCTGAGAATCCTTGTGCAAACTTGGGTCTTCCATAGCCTCAAGTCGCCTCTCAACTTCCCCCTTAACCTACGGTACATATTATGTATGTACAGGCCCCGGACATAATGTGTCCTGTGGGGCCAATGGGCGAGACGTCAGGTCTGCACCCACTTCACCACTACCCTGTCTCTCAACTGACTCAGAGATTACAGGTGTGGTTATGAATGGCACAGGAAGGGCATGTCCCTGATTAGTGGTGATACTTTGGCACACACTACAGGAACGGACAAAACTATCTATGTCCCGTCCCATCCCTGGCCAGAAAAAGTCAGCTCGGATACGGCCCTGGGTCTTCCTTTTGCCCAAGTGACCTCCTGAGGCTGAACAATGACCCCATTGTAACACTGCTGGGCGGTACTTGGCGGGAACGACAAACTGCAGTCGAACCTCGCCCTCGGGTGTTTGTGACTCACGGTAGAGCCGTCCTTGTTTGCGAAGGAACTTGGCTCGACCTCCCCGTGAATACTTAATCACTCGACCCTTTTGTTTATTCCGCACGGCAGCAAGTGTCGGGTCAGAATGTTGTTCTTGTACAACAAGTTGACTGCACATCAGATCTTGCGGCGATTCAATGATCACTGGGGTGACACAGTCTGGAGCCTCAGTCATGGCTCGTGTCACCGCAGCAGCCGAAGTCTGAGTAGCGCCATCGGAGCAACTATCCTTGACTCCTTGAATATTGCCTACTATTAAGTCAAATAGAGGCTCTGGCATGACAACTGCAAGTGTCGTACCAGTATAAAATGGAGATGCCACCTGGATACATGCCTCAGGGAACAATCTCACTGATCCATCAATAAGCTTTGCATGGATCTGTCGACCTGTATACTGCTCAGGCCGAACTAAACTCTGCTTAACAGAGCAACCTGAGGAACCATTGTCTCTCAGGACCTTCACAGGAATGCCTCCCACAAACCCTGGCTGAACAAGGAAGGTACTGTCACCTGTGGGAGGGCCTGTGGAGGAAGCAGCTAGCCACTCATGAGGCTGCTGAATTGATGTGGCAAACATTGTGCCTTGAGGGTTATATTGGGAAGATGGAACATTGGCCATCTGTGGAGGGGGTTCACTGTCACTGTGGGACTAGTGAACTGTGGGGAAGTACCCACACTGATAGGGGACGTGACCACCATGCTGCTGCTGAGGAATGAAGGCTGCATTCGCTTCCTGCCTCTTTTGAGCTGGTGGTGAAAAAGTTTGTCCCGACGGTCGGTTGCGTGGCTGATACTGCTGCTGGTTAGGGTACTTGTTGTACCTCTTCCACTCAGGTTTCTGAGTGTTTTGCCCCTGGTCCCTTCCACTGCGGTTTTGGACCTTGACCATTACTCTGAGAACGGCTTTGGTGCTGGGATTCCAGTCTGAGACGGCTTCCCAGACTTGGCAGTATCTTTTCTGCTCCAGGTGTTTTGCTTACGAGCTTGATACCCGTATGCAGTAAAGAATGCGTCAGCCTTCTCTGCCATTTGGCTGGCATCTTTCACCTGGCAGATCTTAAGCTGTGCTATGAGCTCAGCAGGCCACGACCTCTCTAGCTGTGTACGCAGCATAAGGTCAATTATCCCCTCACGCGTGGAAGGAGTTTCATCTTTCTCCATCCACTCATTTAAGTAGGCTGTGAGACGATCAAGGAACTGAACAGCTGTCTCCTTGTCTTGGAGACGAGCTCGCATGAACTGAACTTTGGCGTCGTCTACTGTGAGACCATACGCCTTAATGAGTGCAGCTTTCATCATCTCATATGTGAGATTGTCTCCACGAATTCTGTGGAGAATATCGAGGGCAGGGCCCTCAAATAGGCTAAGAAACTGAAGCCGCTTAGCTGCCTCATCCAGTTGATATAAGTCTGCCATGTCCTCAAAACGAGCTATGTACGGCTCGATTTGCTCGCTTTCCTTGTATGAAGGAAGCTTGATGTGTGGTGTCGCCAGGACATGTGCAGGAAGAACGCTCGTGGAGCTTGGACCAACTGCACCAGACGTGTCTGAAGCCAAGGAATCTCGCTTGAGCTTCAGCACTTCAAGTTCATGTTCTCGTTCTTTGTCTCGTTGTTCACGCTCGTATTCGCGCTGTTCTCGCTCTTTTTCTAACTCGAGCTCGCGTTGTTTCTGCTCGTGTTCGCGCTGTTCTCGCTCGTATTCGCGCTCTTTCTCACGCTGCTCTTGTTCATAAGCACGCTCTCTTTCACGTTCCTCACGCTGTTCTCGCTCGTATTCGCGCTGTTCTCGCTCGCATTCGCGCTGAATCTTACGCTCTTCACGGGCATCATTCTCGCGCTGCTGCTCCTGATTATGCCGTGAGAGTATATACTCTTTAATTTCGGTTGGGTCCGAAAGACCCATATCTTTGGCTTCCTGTAAAAATACAGTAGTAGCCATGGCGCTAATTTATTAAGCAAAACCGAAATTGAGTACTGACTGCTTAGCGACGAATACTAATAAACACAAGTAAAGAGTACAGACACAAGCTAGTGGTGACCAGTCTTATCCAGTTAACTGGCAAAGAATAAATAAAAAATGTAAATGACTGGGAAGACTCAATAATAAACACAATGGGTACGGCGACTTCCCAGGAGCGAATAAAATCGTCTGGCGTTACCAAAAATAAACTAGAGTTAAGTACTCTATGAATTGATAAAGCAAAATTCACTTGCTAAATTAACGGTAAACACCAGTAAGCTTGTGCCTATAAACTTTAATGATAAATACCTAAATATGAATGAGTGAGCACTATCTCGTGAATAGCTTTAGAGCTAGGAGTTAATATCCTGGAATGAGGTCGCCAATTGTCACGGGGTTTTTATAATATCACGGTAATTTTGAAATATAAATGGTTAAATATTATTTAAATTGATAATATTCAATAATATTGAAGAGCAGAGACAATGGTTGTCTTGCTACATCAAGCAACGATTACTTTACGTTGGCTTAGCACGATTCTCTGAGAACGAGAATTTATAAACTTCCTCAACAGTACACAGCAGAGACTAATTACTCACAATTGCTGACTTACTGTACTGTTAGCCTCTGGAGAAAGTTACATCACCCCTGACAATAAATGACTAATACTAATAATAATAACATCAGGTTCTTGCTGATGCATTAACTCCTGGCACAACGGATTTTAAGTTAATACAAGACTGGTCTAAGTACCAGTTATGAATAGTAAAACGTTTATGCAAGCTAGGAGCTATATGGGAAATAAGCTTAATTATGGAGAAATGAAACAAGATTTACTCTACATTAAGCTCAAGAAATAGAACTGTTAAATTTATTAATTACAAAAATAAATTTAACATTACATTTCAAATCAAATCAATGAGACGCACTCGCTCACTCACACAGAAGCTAAATACTTACGCCTAGGAAAAACACCTTAACTAAGCTCTTAAAACTACAAAATACACAAAAGAAATACCAGTCGATGAATGCTATGTATCACCACTAAGGTGGGAGGACTGGATTAACTGTCTAGTGGAGCTTGGGGTGCTAGCTGACCTCTCCACTTCTGAGCACAGAACCTTTCTCCGCCACAGCAAACACAAGACTGAATTCAAATCGTGGGAAAGAAAGGCGGAGTACTAAGCCGTAACGGTCGAGTAAGCGAAACGCGCCCAAAACAATCGCTCATCGGAAGCGCTAATGTCTCACACAGAGACGATCATGTATGACAATGAAAAACTGATTTGACAAAGCTTCCGTCCGAATGAGCGGTTAACTGAACGAAAAACAGTGAGTTTTCCACTAATAGTTCGTGGCTTCTCTCAAAATGGAAATGTCGCGAATTGATTCGTGACACCTAGGTCCTCTCGAATAGCAGACGACTACTCTAACCACTCAGCCACCACCTCCCCCATGGTAATCCTATCCCTGCAATATTAATAAGTTCAGTAAACAAAAGAAAAGTGTGAATGTTGAGGGTAATGTTGCGAGAGGCAGAACCCCCCCCCAAAAAAAAAAAAAAAAAAAAAAAAAAGATCAGGGATGAGGCCATAGAATGTGACAGCAGGAATAAGGAACTGAATAGAGAGGCTGCTAGAGATCGAGCAGTGTGGGGAGCCGCCATTAGGTGACCAAGACCAACGCATGGAAGCATTTTGGAGCCTTTATAAACGAACGAACGAAACGAAAAGGTAAAATTGTGCCAGAAAAATTGGTTGCTCCCTACCTGCCAGGTGAGAGGCCGCAGGTGGTGGTCCCAAAACGTCCCGGGCGAGATTTATGAAGACGGTAGAGTAGCGGATATCGTGACCTGATGTGGCTCCGCTGGGATACTGTGACCTTGTTCTGACCTCACCCAGCCCCCTCTTTCCTCCCCCTCACGCCAGCCCCTCGCAGTCCACCACTAGCCCCCTACCGCCGCCCCTCTGCACGCTACTCACCCCCTACCTCCATCACTGCCACGGCCCTGTCTCACATCCTCCCTGACCCTACCACTGCACCTACCAACACAACCACACCTCACCCTTACCATACCACTGCCACACCTCACCCTTACCGTACCACAGCCACACCTCACCCTTACCATGCCACAACCAATCCTCACCCACCTCCCATCACCACCTTGACTCTTACCATACCACAACCAATCCTCACCCACCTACCATCACCACCTTGACTCCTCTACCCCTTGCCTAACCACAGCAACACATCCACATTTCTCCTTACTCCATTATGTATAAAATATTCTCCACTTCACCCCCTGACTGTGTCACACCTTCCCTACCTCATCCCCACCTCACCAAGCCACCCATCCTTACCCTCTCTATATCTGTTCTACACCCTGCCTCATCCTCACTACTCCAAACCCCTACCCTGCCTCACCCCAGCCTTACTTAACCCCTCACCCTGCTTCACCCCACCACACTAAATTTCCACCCTACTTATCCCCCACTACACCAAACCACCTTGAATTATCCCTTCCACCCTGCCTAATCCTCAGCACACCTAACCCTACCCTGCTTCACACCACCACACCACACCTAACTTCACACAACCTTCCTCACCGCCACCACACGTAACCCTCAGCCTACCTCCTCCCACCCTGCCTTACCACACCACACGACACCTAACGTTCACTAAACCTGCCTCAGTTCCACCACACGTAACCCCAAACTCAACCCTGCCTCACCCAATCATACCACTTTTACCTTTCATTCAACCTATTTGGCCTCCACCACACTTAACCTTCAACCTGCCTTACCTCCATCCTGCCTCGCCCAATCACACTACACTAAACGTACCTCACCTTTACCACACTTCCAGTCTGCCTCACCTACACCCTGCCTAACCTCTTCCACATCAAATTACCCTCCCTGTCCCCTCCCCCCCGTTACCTGGCTCCCCTCGACACGCCACCTGGCCTGGTTTTAGAATACCTGCATACCGAGGCTTCCAGGAAGGGTTTGCATGCTACCCAATGGCGCGCGCGCACACACACACACACACACACACACACACACACACACACACACACACACACACACACACACACACATTGAAGGTGAAGAGAACAAGAATACGAAACACATTGAAGGTGGAAACACACACACACACACACACACACACACACACACACACACACACACACACACACACACACACACACACACACACACACACACACACACACACACACACACACACACACACACACACACAAAGAAAAGCCAAAGTACAGGCCAGAGAAGTAAGCTAAATCACAGAGCAGAAAAAGCTTGAATAGAAGAAAATCGACACTACATAACACACAGAGAAAAGAGTTAAGGTACAAAGAAAAAGCAAGCACAGAATATACCCCTCCCTGGAAAGCATATAATTAGGCCCATTTTTAAGGCTCTACGCCCAAGGGGAAAGGCAGAGCTCCATTACTTACGTGTATTTGTGGAGCGTCTTTGAATATTGGGTTTGCTTTAGTCTGCATCCTGTATAAAAGAGTGAAAGTTAGCAATGACAGAGAGAGGCCTGATGCACATTCTTCCTTCGTCACGTGAGTTGGAAGTTATCGACAAATAATGGGTCTTCCCCTTCCCCCCTTCTCCCTCCTCACCTATTTCCTGTTTCTCCCTTTGGTTCAGGTGAGTTTAAATAAATTGCAAAAAATCGTTCATCAGTTGGATTAATGTAGGAAGTTCATTTTTTTGTTTTTTTTTTGGCCAAAACAAATTTTTTTTTTAACATTGTCACAGGTTTGTCTTCAGCTAAACAAAATCTTCTTAATAGTAGCCGAAGTTGAATTTTTAAGTATGTATTTCACAGGTAAAGGGTTAAGCACTTTATTTCTGTGGGACATATTTCTTTAGTTTCTTCTTGCTGACTCAAGATAATTATTGCTAACTTAGGAATGATCTCCCGTAGTGAAGGGAATTAAGGCTATATCAAACCCCTCCAGTTAGAAAAGTCTCTCCTACGTTAAGTAAATCGTCTGGAGATAGTAAGAATAAACTAGAAAGAACAGGACTGGAGGGGTTTAGAGTACGTGCTATGTGTTGTATTTTCCAAAGATGACACACACGACACAACATGAGACCTGGAGTGTGTCGCATCCAAGGTAGACCCAAGACTCGCTCGACAAAGAGTTGGGTTTTCCATCACGAAGAACGACACAGGAGGGACGTAAAACAGAGACCCCTTGGAAGCAACACTCGAGTGACGTAACACAGGAGGGGGTAAAACAGAGAACCCGTGAAAACAGTAATTTATAGACGTAGGACACACACAAGCAGTGAAAACAACGTTGGAGATCCAGCCGTGAGAGAACTGTCCTGCCAGTCCCCTTTAAGCTTTGTGCCCTGCCTTCCCTACGTTTCATTCTTCTGTCCTGCCTTCCATATGTATCATTCCTGTGTGCCCTGCCTTCCATACCTTTCTTTCTTCTGTGTCCTTCCTTCCATACTTTCCATTCCTCCATGTCCTGCCTTCCATACTTTCCATTCCTCTGTGTCCTTCCTTCCATACTTTTCATTAGATGGTATCCTTCCACCTCATACTTTCGTGTTGAGAGAGAGAGAGAGAGAGAGAGAGAGAGAGAGAGAGAGACCTACATCCCTGATTGCTTTCCGTGGCACTTCTTCGTGACTAGCACCATACTTCAGTGTTAATTTCTTGTTATAACCCAACTTTAATGATAAGAGTGACGGCAATTTTGGGCCACGTTGAAGTGAGCAGAGTATGTCTCGTAAAAATAGCTCCCTCCATCGCCACAGATTTCAAGGAAAGGTCGTGGATTCCCTTGCTCGTTGCTTTTTGGGTTCAAATTCTCGTTAACACCTATTCTTGAGCGATTTGTTTTTGGATCCGGCTGGTTAATATAGTTTCTTACGATATTTATGCAGGATATGGTGATGGGAGAATGGTTGAAGTAACTGTGAAGTGGAGGGGAAGGTGTAATAAGCAAAATAAATCGCTTAGGAGTAGATGTTAGGGAACTTCCATTACCAGCGGGAATACGGGCGTGACGGCAGAATCACACAGCACATTCAGGCCGGTAGGAAGGAAAGTAAAGCAGAGTATTCGTGTCACAAAATAAATCGCTTAGGAAAAGGTGTTTGGGAGCTTCCTTGACTGACGAGAAGAGTATAAAAATATTCGCATAAAAACAAACAGAATTTAATGAAACAACAACACGAGTAACAACACTAAGACACGAAAAAAGCACATGCCAAACACAGAGAATACACGCTAGGCTGGTGTAATGCAGGTCACACACACACACACACACACACACACACACACACACACACACACACACACACACACACACACACACACACACACACACACACACACACACACCGAAATACGTTGGGGAGTTACTGAGGCACACGAACAAGCAGTACAAATAGACTGAACACACACACACACACACACACACACACACACACACACACACACACACACACACACACACACACACACACACACACACACACAATAGCACTCCTGGGAACACACGGCTACGAGGAAATCCAGTCCAAAAATATAATTCTAAACGTTGCTGCCTCTGCCCCTTTTAGTGAAGAGAAAAAATAAGAAAAATAAAATGGAATAGTATGGGTTAATAAATCTTCAGGTGCAAAGAAAACGAGATTTTCTTAATTCCTTCAGCGCTCGAGGTATTTTTTTTTAGTCTTGCTGCCTCCTTACGAATTTACTTAAGAAGAAAATGCCTGCTTACGAATTTACTTAAGAAGAAAATCCTGCTTATGAATTTACTTAAGAAGAAAATGCCTCCTTACGAATTTATTTAAGAAGAAAATGCCTCCTTACGAATTTACTTAAGAAGAAAATGCCTGCTTACGAATTTACTTAAGAAGAAAATGCCTGCTTACGAATTTACTTAGGAAGAAAATGCCTCCTTACGAATTCACTTAGGAAGAAAATGCCTCCTTACGAATTCACTTAAGAAGAAAATGCCTGCTTACGAATTTACTTAAGAAGAAAATGCCTCCTTACGAATTTACTTAAGAAGAAAATGCCTGCTTGCGAATTTACTTAAGAAGAAAATGCCTCCTTACGAATTCACTTAGGAAGAAA
>NC_137054.1:71744742-71749742 GCF_032717465.1 Coenobita brevimanus
AGTACAGTGAGGAAGGAAGAGTCTGAGAAAAAAATGAGAATTAGAAATGGGTGAAATTTGAGGAAGAAAAATGGTACTGAAGTAAGAATAAGATGGACTGAAGAATTAAAAAAAAAAATACAAGGGAAATTTTATACGAGGATGGAAGGCAGAAGTCAGGAAAAATGACTTAGCTTTATCAGGAAAATTCAAAGGAAGAGACGTGGAAAGTGTTGAAAAATAACTAATAAAAGGAAAGGAAGGAGAGAAATATAAAATGAAAGATTGGATTTGAGATGTGATATTTGTGAAAAAATGATGGAAAAAAAAAGGAAGGGAAGGAGAATAATAGAGATAAGAGAAAGAGAAAGATTATGAGAGAGAAGGGGGAGTGAACATGAGGATAATAAAGAAGTTAGTAATGTGTAAAAGAAAGTATGGATGCTATAAAGGAGGAGGAAGAAAGGGGAGGAAAGAGAGTAAGGACAGGTAGGAAAGCATAAAAGGAAGTAAGCGACGGAGAGAAAGGGGGAAAGAACATTTACGAAGGAGGGGAGAGAGAGGAAAGGAGGGAGGAAGAAGGGAGAGAGCAAATTAAGAGAGAGGGAGGATATTAAGTGAAAGAAGGAAGTGAAGCGAGAGAGGAGGAAGGGAGAAGATGGCAAGGGAGTAAAGCTTAACGGAGATGAGAGGAATTAAGAAATGACATTAACCCTTTCAGACTGAGAACACCTTTTGAATTATTCTTGTATCCAAAGACGATTTCATTCAACTTAAGACATCGATCTGAAGGCGTTGATATACCTACGTTAACCTCTTCATTACGAAAAGTCTTCCCTGTAGGCTTTATGAAATCATCGCTTCGGTAACCAGAATAAAAGAAAAAAAAAACAAAATGGAAACGACATCCTCTGGCTCAATGATATAAGCTGCTTTTTTTACGAAACAAAAATAAAATGCGTTTTTTTTTCGTGAAGATCCCTAAACAGTCAGATTTTAGGGGTGGTTTAACTACACTCCTGTAACTCTTAACTTGTCCTAAAAATGCCATCTCTCCATCTTCAGTGCTGAGTTGTAAGAAAACATTATCTGTAGAATCTGATGCTAGTCATGAAAAAATTATATGGAAAGGAGTAGCTGTGACTATTTTTTTTCCCTCGCTGAACTACGTAAAATAAGTTGCAAAAATACGAAAATCTGTGCCAAGTTTTAGTGAAAAGAATATTGTAGCCAGGGAGACAAACTTCCACTTGATAAATGAGGCTTGTCTAATTATATACAACTTCGACTTAGTATTCAGGTTTTGAAAGTGGCCCAGTTTCGTCAGGTGTAAACAAATTGACTAGTAAGCAAGGAGACGCATTCTTTCCTAATAAAGAATAATCGAATTTTATACAGCCACGATTTAGTATTCAAGTAGTGGGATTGGCTTAGTTCTGTCTGGCGAATCACACACACACACACACACACACACACACACACACACACACACACACACACACACACACACACAACGAAACACTCTGTCCATTTTAACTTGGCCTAAATTCACCATACTTCCATCTTGCAAACTTAGCCTTAACAATAGTAGTAACACTAGAATATGATGCTAGTCAGGAAGAAGTGTTATGAAAAGAATGTACAAAAACAAAGTAGTGATCACGTAGTCTTCCATTGATCTGGGGAGACTACTATAGAAAAAAAAGAAATGCGCCAAGTTTAGGGGTGCGGCCTGTAACATTAAATTGTGCTCCCGTTCCCCATTGTTAGTCGAAGCTTTAGTGTGGCAGCGGCTGTACATTCCCACCGCGTTTTGGGTTCGAGTTTTAAAAGTTTTAGATTGTACCTCAGCACTTGCCACAAATTCCACCCTCCAACTTTTATGGCAACTGCCGCAAAAGTTCGCCTCTAAATTAACGCGCAATGAATACTGTCCCTTGCCTGTGGGTTGACGGAGGAACATGCACCGTTATTTTTCTACTTTAGTTATATAAATAGGTGGTGAGGAGAGGGAAAGGGAAGGCGAGAAGAAGTTGGGAGGTAGGGAGAGGGAGGAGGTTGTGAAGAGAGGGAAGAGGGGATGAGGAGAGGAAAATGGGGACGGTGAGAAAGAAGTTCGTGGTGAAGAGAGGAAGGGGGACATTGAGGAGAGGGAGAGAGGACGGTGAGGAGAGGGGGAGGATGGTGAAGAAGGGAAAGGGGGGATGGCGAAAGAGGGAGGAGGGGAAGGGGTTGGTGGGTATGGGGAGGGGGTAGCGAGGAAGAGGGGAAGGGGAGGGGGTCGGTAGAGGGAGGCTAAGGCGTGATATATTTTCCTGATGAACAGAATCATATATATGCTTTCAGGAGGCACTGCTTGCTAATTTTTTTTCTCTCTCTCACTTTAAATATTTTTCTTTTATATGATTTTCAGGGTATACACAGTCGTCTTTATTGGTTCATTATTAGTCTACGTTAATACTCGGCCTCCTGTGACTCAATAAAATCGTCGTAATTGGAGAGGAAAACTAGAGCTGGCCTTACCGTGAGGGGGTTAAGGGTGACCTTGTTGATACCTAGGCTTCTGTGACTCAACTCTCAGCTGAATAAAATCTTCTGGTGTGAGCGGGAATAAATCAGTAGTGTGTTCCCGATCATGAGGAAGTAAAGCCACCGCAATGGATTCCTTTTACCAACTTTATCCACTCCAGTCAGTTGGTTGTCAGAGAGAGAGAGAGAGAGAGAGAGAGAGAGAGAGGGAGAGAGAGGTAGAAGTACAGATTTCATTTTCCTAAGATCTTTACCCTCCTCCTCCTTTTTCTTCATCCTGTGTTTGCCGTTTTCTTAAATTATATACCTGTCCATCTACGCTGTATCTTGATGGGGGAGCATCTCTTGGAGCGACCCTGTCCGTCTCTCTCTCACTAATGATTTTCGGAAACCATGTGCATCAGTCCCGTAGACTTTAACATCTTGAGGGAGGCCACACTACACCACACCACACCACGCCTTGCTGCACCACACCACACATCACACCCATCCTCTTACACCACATGACAGAATCACCCTCCCACACCACACCACACCACACCCAGGGCATTAACCAAAAGGCCCTTAAGCTTGTCTATCTGATACTTCAATACATTTTTCCAACTCTGGACATATGCCTGATAGCCCGTTCCCAGATACCCGAGAGATCCCCTTGCGCACCACACACCTGTACATGTTCTCCAGGTGTAATTAGTCATATATATATATATATAACCCTCTCTCGCCCGTCAGGTATTTAACTCCTCTCTCTCTCTCTCTCTCTCTCTCTCTCTCTCTCTCTCTCTCTCTCTCTCTCTCTCCAGTCATACATAAAGCCTCTTTCTCTTTCCCACCACAACACTAACTATACATGCACGGGGAACCAAGTTATCATCATCAGAAGAGTAAGTGTGGGGGAGAAAACGAAGCATAAACAGGGTAAACTTGTGCAATTAACTTCCATCCACGTTTATATATAACTCCCTGGCATTCTTCCGGGAGTTGGGGGATTTATGTGTTTTGATTCTGTTTCTGCCTCATGTTGTTTTTAGAGGTCCAACTTGGGAGTGGCCAGAGATAAACGACGAAATTTGCTGGGAACTTCTGGCAGGCTCCCCCCTCCTCCCTTTTCCCCTACCCAGCCCCAGCTTCCCCAATCCCCCCATCCCCTGTACCCACCTAGCCAGGCTCCCCCATCCCCTCTACCCTTCGTAACCTTCCCCTGCACACCTTCCCTCCACCCACCCGAGCCTGCCCTCCACCCCACCCATAGAGGTAGAAGTAGGACCCCACCACTTACCCAGTTCTCCCCCCTTCCTCTTCCCCCACCCACCCATTCCAGCCTCCCCCACCCCACCCACCCAACTCAGCCTTCCCTCCCTTACGCTGTACGTACCCAAGCCTTCCCCTACACTCCATTTTTTTCACGTGAACTTAAATCTGTCCTATCGAAGCGACGACCACGGCAGAATAAGAGTAAAATTTGGGCCTTCCATCTAGCACAAGTATCGGAAGCGTAGTCGTTTCTCTGTAGCTAAGGGGTGCTGTGATGTGTCGTTTCCTGTTGTATCTGTTTATTTTGTCGTTTAATTTCTTCTCTGTTGTTGTTGGTTGCTCATGTGTCGTCTTTTGGGTGGCAGGGGAGAAGCGTCGTTGTTTCGTTTTTCTTGCTAGGTGTTTTGATGTGTCGTTTCTTACCACTTCGACTGCTATAGCTTTGCCGTCTTGTCGTCTACTATGGCCCTTGTCGTGCGTGCTGCTCCCTCGTCTTCAGGGTAGCAGGATGGAGGCGTGGTCGTGTTCTCGTGCCTATAAAGCGCTGTTATGTGTCGTTTTTCGCAGCCCCTTTGTTTTGTCGCTTGCTGTGTTATTTTGCTGTCACCCATTCTGTTCTGCCTGCAGCTTTGAGGCTCGATAGGTGTTGTGATGTGTCGCTTCCTACTGTTTCGACTGCTTTGTGTTTATTGTGTCGTTTACCGTATTGTCGCATTCTGTCTTCCCTGTCGTGGTGTTGAGTCTTCTGTTTACTGTGTCGTCTTTTGAGGGCGCTGGAGTCGTGTCCTTAAGCTACTGGATGTTGTGATGTGTCGTTTTTGCCCACTACGACTGCCGTATCGTAGTCGTGTTGTCGTTTTCTGTCTTCCTGATGCTGTTGTGTCGCGTCCTTGTCGTCTTTGTGGTGTGACACGTTGGGTATTTTCTCTTCTGTATTTTGTGTTCTCATCTTTTAGTATTCTTTGCTCTTCTGTGTCTTTTTTGTGTTATGATCTAGTCTGTGTTTTATCCCCGTTGACCCAGAGGTACGGTTAGGGACCTGAATGTAACAGTGAGGGTTGCGGATCGTATTCTAGGCGAAGACTGGGACTTAGAAAAATTTAATACAGTCTCCCTCGCGTAGTCGATAGGAATTCATATATAGCTTCATCTCTACAGTAGTTCGTATCTAATTTTTTTTTTCCATTTCTTCCCATATATTAAGTCGCTTTCTGCCATCTCTTCCCCGCTGTCTCTTA
>NC_137054.1:71754742-71794742 GCF_032717465.1 Coenobita brevimanus
GGAATGTAAGAGGATAGTGAGGAGGGGAGCCATGGGGAGGAGGGGAAAATTAGGAAAGAATGTAAGGTTAGAGAGGGAGTGTGACGGGGCTGGGTAGGTCTGAATCTGGTAACATGTTCGGGAAAACTGACACAGAGTTAGGAAAGAATTAGGAACAACAGAGTGTCCAATATTAAGGAGAAATAAATTAGGAACGAATATGAGATTAGAGAGAGAATGTGGCCCAGATGAGTAGGTCTGAAGTTTGTCATATTCAGGACAACTGGATGAAAATTAGGAAGGAATAAGAGACTGAAGAGGGGTAAGGAGGTATTTCGGCAGTCAGGAAAAGCAGAACAACATTAAGGAAATGGACAGAGTATGAGGAAATTAGGAATGACACTATGAGATCAGGGAGGGAATGTGACAAGGTTGAAATAAGTTAGATATATGAGGAAAGTGAAAGGAAATTGACAAGGCGGTGTGAAGATGACGAAAATATGAGCTAAAGAAATGATTCCTTAGTTCGGCGACATTTACCATATAAATTTATTGATATATTTTGTATTTATTTTATTTCTTCCTACCACCTCCAGCCGATTAATTTCAAGGCGGATTTTGTGTTTTGAATTTGTTAACGAAGACTATACCTAAGCAGTTTACTTTGATGGTTACTGAATGTGGCAGGGAAGAGGATGTAATTAGTAAGATACGGTATTTAGGAAGAAGAGAGAGAGAGAGAGAGAGAGTGGTTGGAATTCTAGTTTGTGAATCCGGGCGCTGGTTCCTTCATAACCCCTCTCTCTCTCTCTCTCTCTCTCTCTCACTCTCTCTCTCTCTCTCTCTCACACACACACACACACACACACACACACACACACACACACACACACACACACACACACACACACACACACACACACACTGGCGGGCGAGTGTGATCAAGTCTTCCCCTTTAAGGCCTAAAAATAGAAAAAAAAGGAAAAAAAGAAATTACATATCCTCTCGCTGTGCCTCACGTTGCCAAATCAGACGAAACGAAAAAAATATATATATAAAATGCAGTGCTATGGAGTTAATATGAACATTTTAAAAAACTGATATAGAGCAGTGATAGAGCTAACAATGAGTGAAAAAAAGGCAGTGAATTAGAGCTATCAGAAAATGTGAAAAAATGCAGTGATATAGAGCAGTGGAAGTGAAAAAATGCATTGATATAGAGCAGTGGAAGTGAAAAATGCAGTGATACAGAGCTGTGGAAGTGAAAAAATGCGGTGATATACTGTAGAGCAGTAGAAGTGAAAAATGCAGTGATATTGAGCAGTGGAAGTGAAAAATGCAGTGGTATAGAGCAGTGGAAGTGAAAAAATGCAGTGGTATAGAGCAGTGGAAGTGAAAAAATGCAGTGATATTGAGCAGTGGAAGTGTAAAATGCAGTGATACAGAGCTGTGGAAGTGAAAAAATGCAGTGATATAGAGCAGTGAAAATGTGAAAAAATGCTGTGATATGGAGCAGTGGAAGTGAAAAAATGCTGTGATATAGAGCAGTGAAAGTGAAAAAATGCTGTGATATAGAGCAGTGGAAGTGAAAAAATGCTGTGATATGGAGCAATGAAAGTGAAAAAATGCTGTGATATAGAGCAGTGGAAGTGAAAAAATGCTGTGATATGGAGCAGTGAAAGTGAAAAAATGCAGTGATACAGAGCCGTGATAAAGAGCTAACAGAATGTGTGAAAAAATGGAGTGGTATAGAGCAGTGAAAGTGTGATAAAAATGGTGTGGTATAGAGCAGTGATATAGGGCGAACAGACAGGCATGTATGGAATAAGTTTAAGGAGAGAATTATGTGTTAAGATGAAAAACGTATCTTGCCATCAACGTAGCCTTCATCCCTTCCCTTCTCTTCACTAGGTCTCAGAAAAAGGAAAATCATCTGAATCGTCTAGAAGCATCAGGAATTCAAGTACGGCATCAGCTTGAAGGGATTGAGAGTCTAAGAGTGTAAAACAATCTCTTAAACAAGTGAAAATTCCTGTTTGTTTATTCCTTCGGTCCGATGGCCTTGATTTGCACTATATTCTCACTGTTCTAGACGATTTTATTCAACTTCAAAGAGCCCCCTAGTTGAGCAGAGGCCTTTGAATGCTGTCTCAAACCCCTCTAGTTCGAAAAGCCTCCTTAAAGCTGAATGGAGCTCTCTGGAGATCGGGAAGGCTAAAAGTGAAAAATACGAGATCAAGGACGTAAAAAAGTGATGGTATTTTTAGTGTCTTCTGTAGCCTCGCCTGTTCGAAAAGGTTTTATGAAGTTGAATAGAACTATGTAGATACTGTAAGAGTAAAAATGAAAAATGAGTCACGATATCGAGGGCGTAAAAAAAAATTAAAAAAAAAAAATGGTGTTTGGGGTTTCCAGTACCATAAGGACGAGCTTTGTATATGATTAAGAAATTATATAAAACCAAAAAAATAACAAGAAGCCGCGGTGATTATTCAGAAATCTATTTTTTTTTTTTTACTGAGTAGAAGTAAGTTAAGGAGATAAAAAATAATATTGTTAATGTGGTGTAACTACAGAAAGATCAGTTATTGTGTATGCAGACAGTCAACTCTCAGGCTCCTACGACTCACAGTTAGTTGAGTAAAAATATTGTCTGAAAGTAGATAGCATAGGCTTCTAGATTTCTTCCGACAGGGAAATAATTATTAGTGACTATGATTTCTCTCACGCTTCTACATCTCACTGAATAAAATCGTCAGGGGTGAGTTAGAATGAAATACGAGAGTTAGTCCCACCGTAAGAGGGCTGGGAGCGAAAGAAAATGGAAGGAGGGAAGAGGGCGGACCCGAATGCAACTCGTCCTTCACCCCCCCACGCGCAGCACATAACTCGGGTGATTATAGTGAAAAAAGCAGTTATTACGAGAAAATGCCGTAATAACTGAACGAGCTGGACTGTAAATCACCTGAAGTTGTTTGTAGGAGGAATTTTGATGGCGGGATTAAAGTTGGAAGATGTTCAGATTTGGTTTTCATTGTTGAACTACGAAGCGTTCAGAATGATGTGGTGGTGGTGGTATTATTATTGTTATTATTATTATTATTATTATTATTATTATTATTATTATTATTATTATTATTATTATTATTATTATTACTGGTATTATAGTAGTAGTAGTAGTAGTAGTAATCAAATCATATAAAAATGTGAATAGATGGAAGATTGAGTCAGGTAGTAGTAGTAGTAGTAGTAGTAGATCGGCCTCATATAAAAGTGGGAAAAGATGGAAGGTAAAGTCTCAGGTAGTAGTAGTAGTAGTAGTAGTAGCAGTAGTAGTAGTGTTAGTAGTAGTAGTGGTAGCAACTCTAGGCTCCTCTGGACGTAAACCCAGTGGATTGCAGGATGAAGTTGCCCTCCTCCAGCAGTCCACCATTCTCCTTTTCGGGGGTAGGGAATGGATTGAGGTACGTCTGCATGACCAGGCAGCTCCACAGAACAACCATATCTGTGCCACCACGTGAAGGCCTCCCCAACCAGCACCTCAGCCCTAATTAAACTGAATATATGTAGCATTTTCAGCATATACTTTTTTTTCGGGTAAAACGAAATTAATATTCCCGTTGGGTTCACATTACCATTTTTTTCCATCATCAAAGAATCTAATTAATGTGTGAAAAATATACAGCTGTAAAGAACGTGTAAAAGTAGTTTGGAATTAATGCCTTACGTGTATGTGTGTGGCCGTGTAGTGGCCGTGGTAATTTGTGTTATTTTGACATTGGGGAAAAAATTGGCGTCTGAAAATCTTTAATGCTGGGCACAGGAAATAGTAATTATAGTAACAACGACAACAGTAATAATAATAATAATAATAATAATAGTAATAATAATAATAAAAATAATAATAGTAATAATAATAATAATAATAATAATAATAATAATAGTAATAATAATACGCTCCTCATGGGGCAACACAGGATTAGATGATGATGATGATGATGATGATGATGATAAAAATAGCAATAATAATAATAATAATCTATCTATCAATCTATCTATCTATAGCCCGACACCCTAATCCCGCAAAGGGTGGCCGCAGACAAAACGCCTCCAAGTCGCTTTGTCACCCACCATTTGACTACCCTCCCCCCAACTCACCCCACCCTCCCTCATAATAATAATAATAATAATAATAATAATAATAACAACACTATCTCTTCCCACTTTGAATAAAATCGTCTCTTAGCAGCAAGACTATGGTACAGAAAAATCGTCTTTATAGTGAAGGAACTAAGGGAATAAATTTAAAACCCTATTATTTTAACCTCAAGGAGTCTTAGAATTTTTTGAGCTGAGGAAAATCGTCAGTTTTTAGAATAATTAAAAAATGTAAACAGAAAGGGCTAAGTAACTCTCTCTCTCTCTCTCTCTCACACACACACACACACACACACACACACACACACACACACACACACACACACACACACACACACACACACACACAAAAGGGCTAAGTAACTCTCTCTCTCTCTCTCCCTCTCTCTCTCACACACACACACACACACACACACACACACACACACACACACACACACACACACACACACACACACGAAAGGGCTAAGTAACTCTCTCTCTCTCTCTCTCTCTCTCTCCCTCTCTCCCTCTCTCTCTCTCTCTCTCTCTCTCTCTCTCTCACACACACACACACACACACACTCTTTTGATCCTTAACAGGCCGTTCTTTGCTAATCCAATCACAGCTCACCAAAATCGCCATCCTAATCCTCAGATCAGGATTAATTTTTAAGATCAGGATTAGTTTTTAGATTAGGATTAGTTTGTTACATCAGGATTAGACTAGATCAGGATTAATATTTAGATCAGGATTACTTCTCTTATATGGGGATTATTTTTAAAGATCAGGATTAGTTTTTTGGATCAGGATTACTTTTGTGTATCAGGATTACTGTTTTAGATCAGGATTAATTTTTGAATCAGGATTAGTTTTTTGGATCAGGATGACTTTTTCGGATCAGGATTACTTTTTCGGGTCAGGATTACTTTTTCGGGTCAGGATTACTTTTTCGGGTCAGGATTACTTTTTCGGGTCAGGATTACTTTTTCGGGTCAGGATTACTTTTTTGGATCAGGATTACTTTTTTGGATCAGGATTACTTTTTGAATCAAGATTACTTTTTCGGGGTCAGGATTACTTTTTTGGATCGGGATTACATTTTAAGGTCAGGATTAGTTTTTTGGATGATTAGTTTTTTGGATCAGGATTATTTTTTTTCTCCCATTATGCTGTTGTCCTTTTATTTTGTGGGATTTACGCAGGAGAGGATTACTTGAGCGGTAAGGGGATAAGGGACTGATTAGGAAGGCTGCCACAGATCGAGCAGCATGTCGAAATCATCAGTTTCTCGTCTCCTTCACGTCCTGGTTTCTCTCTTCCTCTGTACTTAACCCCCCTTATAGTCAATATATCTAGTATTTTATTCAAGTTAACTCAAGACCATTATATTCAACTAAGTGAGTCATAGGCGCCTGAGAGAAAATACTATAATCTTTTAACTCTAACTTGGCCTAAAAATATCACCTCTCCATCTTGAATGCTGAGCTGTGATAGATTAACACTAGGTTATTATGTTAGTCACGAGGAAGTGTTATGGGAAGGGTATACTGTAGAGCCGTAGCAATCACGAAGAATGGTATGGGAAGGGTGTAGATCCGTAGCAATCACGAAGAAGTGGTATGGAAAGGGTGTAGAGCCGTAACAATCACGAAGAAGTGTTATGGAAAGGGTGTAGAGCCATAGCAATCACGAAGAAATGTTGTGGGAAGGGTGTAGAGCCGTAGCAGTCACGAAGAAATGTTATGGAAAGGGTTAGAGCCATAGCAATCACGAAGAAGTGTTGTGGGAAGGGTGTAGAGCCGTAGCAGTGTCTCTTTATGTCACTGAGGAACGTGAAATAAGCTGCGGAAAGGCGAGAATCTGAGACAAGTTAGTGTGAAAGAACTACATCATCTAACCCTCTCAGTTTGGACGGGTCTTGTGTTTTATTCAAGATCAGGTGTGTTAGTAACTTTCACCTGTCTTTTTATTTCTTCTTTATTTCTTCATCCCCTTCTGCTACTCCTCTTCCTCTTTTTTTTTTTTTTTTTTTCCAATATCCTTCCACTTCCATCTTCTCTACTATCTCTGATTTCCTCCTCCTCCTCCTCCTCCTCCCCCTAGAACCGAGTAAACAGTGCACCGAAGCGGTTAAAATTGCGAACAAGCTGGTGGGTTTTATTGGAAGAACTTTCGAGTTTAAAACGGAAAAAGTCATACTTGCCTTGTACAACTCGCTAGTGCGCCCCCACCTTGAGTATTGTGTGCAGTTCTTGTCTCCCTACTACAGAAAGGACATAGAAAAATTAGGGAAAATACAGCGAAGAATCACAAAAATGATACCACGATTTAAATCATATGAGGAACGCCTTGAAGAACTTAAATTATTTAGCCTAACGAAGCGCGGGTTAAGAGATGACCTTATTGAAGTTTTCAAAATCATGAAGGAGTTTAACAACTTAGACATGAATAAATATTTTGAAATAGACCGGTCGAGTCAAACCAGAAGTAATGGCTGCAAAATAATGGGAAAGCGTTTCCAATCCCATGAAGCAAAATACTTCTTCTTCAATAGAGTCGTAAATATCTGGAACAGATTACCCTCAGATACCGTGAACATTATCTCAGTTAAGACATTCTAAAACAAAATAGACAAGTATCTGCACGAGAATCCACAGCTGACTATTTCTGTCCGAATAACATGCTTTTACCAGCTACGTGTAAGTTCATTCCTTTTTTGTCTACAAGACACCCCGTAAACAACGTACCCGTACATAGCATTGCATCACGTCGTTATATATGTTTCAGTTTATTCAATGCAAATTAAGTAATATAAGCTCAGATTAGGATCTGTACAGATAGCCCTGAGTTTACGGTCACTACTCTTACTTTCGACCTGTGATGGGCTGTGGATCACTGAGGGTCCCTGTTAGCCAAGTGACCACCATCGGGATTTTTTTAATGTACCAGGGGTCACTGCTTCAGGAGGAAACTTGTGTACTTGTCCCAAATGGGAGAGTTCCTTGTCTCAGTGGAGTGAACGGAGCTAGGGCCTGATTGACTGCTGCCTACCTAAAAAGCACCAGGCAAGGCTGCCGCACCACCCCTAAACATCCACTCTGTGCACTGTACATCCACTTTGTGCACTGTGCATTCCTGCCGCACCACCCCTAACCATCCACTCTGTGCACTGTACATCCACTTTGTGCACTGTACAGTCCTGCTGCACCACCCCTAAACATCCACACTGTGCACTGTACATCCACACTGTGCACTGTGCAGTCCCTTTTTGTCCATAAGACACCTGTCTTATATATTTTTCAGTCTCACCAATGCAAAGAAAGCAATATAAACACAGGTTAGGATCTGCAGAGATAGCCCTAAGTTAACGGTCACTACTCTTACTTTCGACGTGTGATGGGTTGTGGATCACTGAGGGTCCCTGTTAGTCAAGTGACCACAATCGGAATTTTTTTAATGTACCAAGTGTCACTGCTTCAGGAGGAAACTTGTCCCACATGGGAGAGTTCCTTGTCTCAGTGGAATGAACGGAGCTAGGGCCTGATTGACTGCTGCCTACCTCAAAAGTGCCAGGCAAGGCTGCCGCACCACCTCTAAACATCCACACTGTGCAGTGTGTAGTTTCCACGTTATGTCCACAGACTTCCCATAAACTCAATGTACCGATTTATAATGTCGTGCTGTAACTATTAGTTGATTTGATTACTTTCTCTTTCAGGTTACTCAATCGGGTAGCTTATAGACAAAGTATTATAGAATGTAACTTTTCCTTTCCAGTTTTTCCTATGAAATTTCCATGTCAGTTTTTCCATGCTGCATGGTGGTTTTTCTCACTTTTTCCTGGAGGGTTTGGTGGTGGGGGGAGCCTTCTTGCTTTACTATCCTTATCCTTCAGCATGTAGAGTTAGATCTTGTAGTCATAGTTTTCTCTGTAACAAGCAGCCTCGAAAGGACCATAAGGTCTGTTGCTGTTTTGCTTTCCTATGTAATCCTATGTAATCCTCCTCCTCGTCCTCCTCCTCCTCGTCCTCCTCCTCCTCTTTCTTTGTATTGCATTCCTTTGTATTGTATTCCTCCTCCTCCTCCTCCTCCTCCTCTATCGTGTAGCGTGGAGTGCGTCAGGTTGTCTCGGGTCTGACACTTCCCAGGATTAGATTTGGTGTCTGGTGACGTTGGTGGGGGAGGGGGTACGGAGGGGGCTGTAAGGGGGCTGGGTAGGAGGGAGATGAAGGAGTGAAGGTAGAGGCTGGTGTGGCGTGGGGTGTGGGGGTGAGAGTGGGTGGGGTGAAGGCGAGGGGTGTGGGGGTGAGTGGGTGGGGTGGGGTGAGGGCGGTGGTGAGGGTGGAGTGGGTTGGGGTGGGAGAGAATGCCTGGCTTCTGTCTTAAGTTTTGGGAGGCGTGAGTTTGTGAGTTGGTTCCCAATTACGTAAACAAGAACAAAACTACTAAACCTTTTTCAAACAAGCATACCGATTCATTACGTGTACTGTACCTGTCCTTAATTATTTTGAGTTACGGAGGAACACCTGAGCCATTTTTCACTACTATATATGTATTGTTTTTACGCCTACCCATCGGTGTCCACAAAAAAAGTCTTTCCCTTCCTATGTCCATTTATAATTTTACTCTTACTGATGGGACCCTCAGTTAGCATTTGTTTCCATACTACGATCTTTTATATTTTTTTCTGCAGTACTGTTCTTACAACTCCATTCTTTCCACTTCTTGAGGGCTTCTGGTCTTTGGCTCTTTCTTCGTTGCGTTAAAAAAAAAAAAAATCCTAATTCAGTTTTCTAAAGACTGTTATGCTCCTAAACTCTTTTTTATATGTCAGTACAAAAAGGCGAAAAGGAATATAAAGCGTTCATTTAAGAGAGTCATGTTTACTTCTTAATGCGTTTTCCTGTTTGCCAAAATCCATGTTATTCCCAATCTTTGCATAATTTCGTTGCCCTGATCCAGAGTTTTGTTAATCGTAATATAACTACGGTATATATTTATTCTCAGCACAAGTGGTCTTCTCCAGATATTGCCACGAGCTTAGCAGTAGTAGTAAGGTAATATTTTCTTTGTTACGTATAGTATTCCAACTCTTTTCCCTTTCTTAGTTAGCATTTATATGTTGTGATTTTTGCATAGTTGCTGGAAAGAATTAAGTCAATATATTGAAGGTTCCTCAGCTGCTCATATTTCACGTGAATTACTTAATCGTTTCAGTTTAACCCTCGGATAATTTCCTGTAGGTAATAACGGACAAAATTTAGCGGGAAATTGTGTGCCTTTGATCTCAGCAGTTCGATCCCAGTGGTCGTTGCTGCTTTTAGGGTTAAACTGAGAGTTACTTTGTGCAACAGTTCTTCTTGACCCTGCTGTTCCAGCTTTTCGGCTTAACTTATACATTGTTTGAACAGTATACTAGAGTTTCCTGTTGTGCTAATCACATGATAATCGTAGTCCAATCTTTCTTTAGTGTGTGTGTGTGTGTGTGTGTGTGTGTGTGTGTGTGTGTGTGTGTGTGTTTGAGGTGCTCTTTGTAAATTTTACTCGATATAATTCCTAATACAAAGAAAGGGGAATACAGAAAGAAATTATTTGAAATTTGTTAATTCCTTAGGGACCTGAGAACCAAGGTACAAACACGTGGCCAATCCGTCATGAAAGGCCGACACGGAAGGGAATATGAGAAGCAGAAAGAGTTGTATAAAACATTAAATGGAAACGGCAGGATGGAAACGAACTCTGACGACAAGGGAAATCGAGTACGTTTGGGACGGGAAGGAAAAGTCACGCGCAAGAGAAACAGGGATTTGGGTGAAGGCTTAGATGTGAGGGAGGGAGGAGGAGGGGAGTCAGGTGAGGGAGATAAAAAGGGGGAGGAGGGGAGTAAGGGGAGAGGAAGAGAGGGGGAGGGGGTATAGGTGAAGGAGGAAAAAGGGGAGATGAAGGGGGAAGAAGGAAATACTCTTTGCTGTGACAATTCAATCAGTGTTTTCTGTTTGGTGGCGGGGCAGGTGGGGGCTGTTTCAATCACGCTGTGTTTCTCCTCACAGGTAACGAGAGAGAGAGAGAGAGAGAGAGAGAGAGAGAGAGAGAATACAAAGGAAAGCTAATTGTAAACCGATTTGTCATTGCGTAGGGTAGAACAAAGACATCTATTGTGTGTGTGTGTGTGTGTGTGTGTGTGTGTGTGTGTGAGAGAGAGAGAGAGAGAGAGAGAGAGAGAGAGAGGGAGAGAATGGCTGGAGTTATTTCGCTTCAGTCTAAAGATCTCCTCTTCTTTTTCCAAACTTCCCTCCCCCCCTCCTCCCCCCCTCCAATCTTTTTCCTCTCTCCCTCCTCTCTCTCTTTCTCTTTCCATCTCCCTTTTTCAGTTTCTTTTCTTTCTTCCCTTCCTCGTGTGGCATCTCCCTCAGTTTCCCCTCTCCCTCTCCCCATTTCTTATTCTTTCTCCTCCTTTTCCCCTCTCGCCATTCCTTATTCCTTCCTCCATTTTTCAGGATTCACGTCTCCCTCTTCATCTCTGCATTATTTCTTTCCTTGTCTTTCCCCTCCTTTTTCTTTCCTCTCTCCCCCTCTCTCCATCTTTCTCTCTTATTCCCTCCTCCATTTTTCAGTCCCTTCTTCTCTTCCTCTCCATCTCTCTTCTTTATGCCATATATTCGTTTCTTTATTTATCGTGTCTTTTTCTTTTCCTTCCCCTTCTGTGTCACCTTTCACTCTTTTTTTTTTTTATCAGTCCCCTTTATTCTTCCTTTATTCTTTTCATCGTCTAAGCCTCTCTCTCTCTCTCTCTCTCTCTCTCTCTCTCTCTCTCTCTCTCTCTCTCTCTCTCTCTCTCTCAGTTCCCAGCCATGTTCAACGTATTCCTCTCTCACTCACTCCTCCCATTTCCTCCCCCCTGTCTCCCCCTATATCCTATCTCCTACATTCAAATATCCTCCCTTATCTCTCCGTCTTCCCCCAATTTTTCTCATCTCCCTCCCCTCTCATATCCTTTCTTATCTCCTCCTCTTCCCCCTTTCTCCCCCCATATCCTCCCTTATCTCCCTTTCTCCCCTCCCTCGCCCCCTATCTATCACAAGGGCCTCAGAAGTGACCCGACCCTCAGAACGATGGAGAAATATCGCACACTGTTAAGGGGCTGATGGTTGTCACTTTGTCACTTTCGATGGGATCCAGGAAGGGTGGGGAGGAGGGGAGGTTAGGAGGTGGGGAGGTCAGGAGGTGGGGAGGATGGGAAGGGAAAGGTGGTTAGGTGGAGAGGTGTGGGGAAGAATGGTTAGGAAGAGGAGAGGTGTGATTAGGTGTGGGGTAGGGTGGTTAGGTGGTGGGGAAGAGGTGAGAGGGCTTTGGAAGGGTGAGGAGGAATTACCAGCTGCACAAAGGGGAGTGGGGAGGAAACAGGGGAGGGGAGATGACGTTATTACCTGTCAAAGAAAGCGTTGGTAGGTGGGAGAGGTGGGGAAGGAATGGGGAGAAGTTACCTGTTTGCAGAAATGTGGACGGTGGAGGGGGTGGGGATTAGAGAAAGGAGTGGGGAGGAGTTACCAGCAGACAGGGGAGGAAGGGAAGGAGTTAGCTGACAGAGGAGGATGGGGAGTTAACAGCTGACAGAAGGATGTAGGTGGGAGGAAGGGGTGAGGGAAAGAGGGTGGAAGAGTTGAGTCAGCTGACAGGACGGGTGGGTGGGTTGGAGAGGGGGTGGGGAGGAGGTATTAGGTGACAGTGGAAGGGTGGAATAAGAGAGAGGGAGGGAGGGGGGGGGGCTGAAGATGAAGAGGAGCAGTTAGGACCTTATTGTTTCCTAGCACACACACACACATGAGGTAAGTGGTGTGTGTGTGTGTGTGTGTGTGTGTGTGTGTGTGTGTGTGTGTCATTTTCGAGATCCTGATGAATCGCTATTGAGGAAGTTATCTTTTTTGTCCTTTGCTCCTAATGTACAAATAATACATAGTACTTGGCTATCAATAAAAAGACATGAGTAGTATTTGGCCTGACCGTTTAATTTATTGACCTTGTGACGTGTTCAGTTAAGTATCTTTATAATCATACATCACGCGCTGTAATATTGACTTTGCAACTGTTATCCCTTTGTCATTTTATTGATGACATATTTTGTTTCAGTATTTGCAACCTTAAAGCATCAGAGAGACTTTGAACTGGAGGGTTTAGGTGCAATCTTCGTTTACTCCTTAAGTGCCAGAGGTCTTTCTTAAGAGCGAAATCATTTTGGGGTGGTGCCAGAGGTCTTTCTTAAGAGCGAAATCTTCTGGGGGTAGCAGGGGTGAGAAAAATTGTGTCTGTGCTGAGGGGGTGAGGTCAGAGGCACTAACACAAGTCCATTATTTTGCTGACAGGAAGAGACTGATGATGCAGCATTGATTTTGTATGTAATTCACTCTGTTGTCGAAGAAATGTTAGGCTTCATGTGGACTGAAACGTTTCCTAATTAATTTTATGGCCATTACCTGTAGTATAATTGTACCTGAGGTCATAGTATCATATCCTTTTAAGAGTTTGTATACTTGGTTTAATTTCATGGATGTTTGGGAGGGTAAGCAAATTCATGTTTTCTGAGCGTTGCAAAGTACAAAGGAAAGCAAACAGCACTAAACCTAATGATTCTTTCGAGGCCTTTTTTTTTTAGAGAGAGAGAGAGAGAGGGAGGGAAAGAGAGGACTACGTAAACGTTATCAGGCTCTGAGATGCATTGCTTGTTATTTCTTTTTAATGTATGATTTTATTTTGTTTTATTATTTTTATTTTATTACCAGGTGATCAAAGGTGGGCACAGTACTACGATTCAGGGCACAGCTATGACTCAGATCAGTTATGTTGGATCTTTTACCAGCCTCTGTACACTGCATGATTATTTTTTTTTAAATAGTAATTCTTTAACTTCATCATGGTTTACGTTATTAGGTTTAATGTTATTGAAGCATATGGGACACACTCTCTCTCTCTCTCTCTCTCTCTCTCTCTCTCTCAATGTTTAGCCCTGTGCATGAACCGGTAGTTAAATATATGTGACAAGTTTTGGCCCCGTTGAAGAATATATTGATGTCTTTCGGAACTGCATGCCCTTATAAAGCTGTGTTCGCAGTTACCATTTTTTTTTTAAATAAGGAAATTTATATATATTGCATAATAGGTCGTCTTCAGTATCACTTACCAACATCTAATCCAATATTGCCCACCAGGAGCGTAGGGGAACGGGGCTAGGTTATATAATGAAGATATATGAGAGTGAGGTGATGAATGTGGGGGTGAGGAAGGAGGGGGGCATGGGGGAGAGAGAGAGAGAGAGAGAGAGGTGGATAGGTGAGAAAAAAGACGGAAAGAATGAGGGTGGTTAGGAGATGGATGGGTGGGGGGGGGGGAGCTGATGGTTCTTCCTCCCCTCCCCTTCCCCCACATCCACCTACAATCATCTCAGTAGGGGGTCGGTAATCTGGCCTCCTCCCCTTCTTCCCTCCCCCTCCCTCCCTCCCTCCCTCCCTCCCCGTCACCTTTTGCCCGGTGTAAAGTTGATTTTTTCTTTCTCCTGACGTAGGCTTCATAATTTTGTACATTATTCTCTCTCTCTCTCTCTCTCTCTCTCTCTCTCTCTCTCTCTCTCTCTCTCTCTCTCTCTCTCTCTCTCTCTCTCTCTGTTGATACTTTTTTTTTTTTTTTACAAATATCTCGCCCCATTTTTAAAAGAGAAAGATGTCTTTTTTTTTTTTTTTTTACCTGTTGTTGTGTTGGAAGGAGATAAAGTATTTAGCATTTAGAGTGCAAGAAATCCACTTATATATTCCTACATTTAGTAAAGTACCGTTTTGAGAACACTGATAAATATGCTTGTCAACCTTCCCGTAATAGTAATAATAATAATAATAATAATAACAACAAGACTACTACTACTACAACTACTACTACTACTACTACTACTACTAATAATAATAATAACAATAATAGTAATAACAATAATAATGAAACCGGTAATAATAATAATAATAATAATAATAATAATAATAATAATAATAAAGTACAAATATATTTATGATAGTACCAAACATTCCTATAACATATAACTCAAACGAGATTCCTTCATATATCCTTTATTACGATACAGTCAATACTAAAGCTCTTTCTTCTAACCATACCCCACCATACCAAGTCCTACCATTGTGTTCAGGTTTATATGTACAGTAGTTTCCCCATTCCTACCAGTCAACCATTACGCGTAGAGTTCCGTCGATTATCTTAGTTTCCCATTGAGAGAGAAAATCCGAGTCCCGTTTTCGGTGATGATCTGCGTGTTCATTTTCGTGGGATAACTTTAAGAGGATTTTTCAGGTTAGAAGGACCACTGTTGGTAAGGAGGGTAGTGAAGGCTTTATCCGACCTGTCTAACCCATTCAGCTCGATACGATTTGCTATGGTGGATTAGAGACAGACAGACAGAAAGACAGGCAGGCAGACAGACACCAATCCCAACCCTACCAAATCACCAGTCAGGCAATAAGCAGTCAGACAGCCACCAATCCATCCTCACTTCAACCCAATCGTATATCTGATCACACCAATCCTCCCACGTCACCAATCCACCTGCGCGTCAGACAGATCATATATCTCAAATCATACCATCCCACCAAGTCTTCCTCGTCACCAGTCCACCTAATTTCAGCCCAACAATATCTCTAATCAGACCCATGACACCAACCCTCCCACGACTCTTCCGTCACCCCAGTCACCAATCAGACCAATCGCACAGACCAATGAGCTGTGTGTTGAAGGGTCGTTAGTGCCTCGTTATCACCCTCATCACCCCCCCATCACCCTCCCCCATCACCCTCCCCTCATCATCCTCCCCCCATCCTCAGTCTATCTGTCATCAACAATCAACCACTCTCTCACTAACGACTCTCACTGATTACCTGCCAGATGACCCCCCTGACCTTTGAGGGGGTGAGGGGGAGGGGAGGGGGGGAAGGTGTCAGGAGGAGAGGGGGAAGAAGGGGGAGGGCGTGAGATGGAGAGATAGAGGTGGAGGGGAGGGAGGAGGAAGGTTGTACTGAGTTGCATGCATAAACAGACTTCACTGACACTGCAATCGCACAAAGTTGATGTGAAAGGAAGGAGGTGCAAGGGAGGGGGAAGAGGTGTAGAGGAGGGGGGAATAGGTGTAAGGGACGGGGAAGAGGTGTAGGGGAAGGGGGACTAGGTGTAAGGGACGGGGAAGAGGTGTAGGGGAAGGGGGAATAGGTGTAGGGGAAGGGGGAAGAGGTGTAAGGGAGGGGGAAGAGGCGTTAGTGGGGAGGGGAAGATGTGTGAGAGGGAAGGGCAAGATGCGTGAGGGGGTGGGGGAATAGGTGTGAAAGGGGAGTCGTGCGGATGGGGGGGTGTGAGGGATGGGGAGGTAGGGGAGTAGGAGAGGCTGGGGAAGGATGCACAGACACAGCAACCCCGCAGATGTAATCGGTCGTGCTGGGTTTGTCGCGATGAGCTTGTATTTCATCCCGACGCGTCACGTCATTTTATTCACCTCGACGAAACACACCGACGAGAGAGAGAGAGAGAGAGAGAGAGAGAGAGAGAGAGAGAGAACCATTAACCCACTCAACACCATGACCTTCTTTCAGCATTATACATTCTTCCACCAGGCGATTTTCTTCATCATAAGGGAGACGTCTGGCTTTGAAGGGGTTAGTGAGGTCTGTATCTAACCCCTCCAGGTCTGAAAACCCTCTCGTAAGCTGAACAAAATCGTCTGAAGGTAATTTAGAAGGAAATATACATCATCAGTGAATAAGGGATAAATTTCCGTACTTATTTCAGCAGTCGTGTACACTCAGGTATTTAAGAGATTTATTACCCTCTATAATTATCAGTCATTAACCTAATATATTTTAATTACCCCCAGGTCGATGGAGAAAGAGGGGTAATTGATTAAGTCGAAGCCTCTTAAGTAATTAACCACTTCAGTCCGAGTATGGATTTTTACTGTATTGTTCTTTCTACCTCCTGACGATATTATTATTATTATTATTATTATTATTATTGTTATTTTTATTATTATTATTATTGTTATTATTATTATTATTGTTATTATTTTTATTATTATTATTATTGTTATTGTTTTATTATTATTATTATTATTATTGGGCTGTGGACGTTAGAGGTAGCTTTAATTTTTCCTGACTATAAAGCCAAAAGAAAATAATAATAATAATAATAATAATAATAATAATAATAATAATGATGGACATTTACAAAGGCAAAAGGAAAATGATATGGAAGTGACTGAAGGACATTTGTCAGGAAAAGGAAATTTTGCGTAACTTCATATTTTAATAAGATAAATGCATTGATTCGTAAAAGAAGGAAATCCGGTGAACATTGATGGAAAGTTGCATATCTTTTTTTTAAAACTGGTGGGTCAGTGATACAGTGTTTATTTTTTCTTGTGTTTTTATTTCCCCCATTTATCCATTTATTATTGGTTAAGAGGGGGAACAGGGCTACGTGGAGGTGATTTGTTTGTGGCCACCCCTTACGTGATTAAGGCATCTGGCAATAGATAGATAGATAGATAGTTAAGGGGTTAAGGGACAGCCTCCATTAACCCATTCAAAGCCTGATTTTTCTCCTAAAGGCGAAATAAATCCTTTAAGTAATCCGTACTATAAAAAAAAAATCCCCCATCAGTTTTAGAGCGTTAATTATAATCCATTAACCTCATTTATTTTAATTACCCAAGGAGATGGAGAAAGAAGAGTCGTAAGTGATTGCTAGGCCTCTCAGGTAATTAATCCCGTCAAAGTAATCGCCTCGTTGGGATTAATGACGCTTGTAATCAACGGTCAGGGAACCGTTAATGGCCACTGTTAATGGTAAATCCGTCAGGCTGTTTTTTTTTCTTTCCTCGTATATTTTTTCCCGGACACAGGGTTAAGTGTTAGGCGCGGGGATTTATTGGCGGGGATTTATTGGCGGGGATTTATTGGCGGGGATTTATTGGTGGGGATTTATTGGTGGGGATTTAATGGCGGGGATTTATTGGTGGGGATTTAATGGTGGGGATTTATTGGTGGGGATTTAATGGCGGGGATTTAATGACGGGTTGTTGCTGTTGCTTTTTTTTTTTTAGGCCAAAGTTACTGATGAGATATTTTATAATTTTGTTGCACTTTTAGGCTTTTTGTTTATGGATTGTTTAGGAAAAAAGCTGATATTCACAAGTGTAAGAATTTTAGTGGTTTATATTTTCAAAAGTTTCGTCCACGTCTTAGAAATGGAAGGACGGAAGATTGGAGAGAAAGTGTGTTGTGTGTGTGTGTGTGTGTGTGTGTGTGTGTGTGTGTGTGTTTTAATCAAGTGTACCTATCCATCAGTTTTTTCTGCGTAAAGAGTGAGAGGTGTTCCAATTAAATTCCAGAAAGTGAGGTTAATCCTGAATGTTACTGAAAAGGATAAGTGAATAAATTGGTAGAGTATTTATCTTTCCATTTATTTTTATTTATTATCTTTCTTACCTTGTTTATCTTGTTTAACTAGAGGCTACTCACGAAGGACTTGTTTATGAAGAAAAACGACCTCTATCCTAACGACTGCTGACTTGTGATTCCTTGCCCCTCTCTCTCTCTCTCTCTCTCTCTCTCTCTCTCAGTAGGCAGGTAGATGGAGATGTTGGTGTAGGTAGATAGATAGATAGATAAATACATGCCAGAGAGAGAGAGAGAGAGAGAGAGAGAAGCATAAATGATAGTACTTACTTTAATACCTGCTTCATCCAACAACACCTTCGTATAGAAATAAAAAAAAAAAAAAATAACACAGGAGATTTATTTACCTGTGCGATGAAGTGGAGAAATCCCGTAGTAGCAAGAGCCGCTAAACAAGAGCATAAATCCCGCTAATCCCCTTCCTTAATCCGCCATGACATAGTGCCACTCCGCCTACCCATTTCCCCGGCGATAATTACAGGGCTTAATATGCTAAAAAAAATTAATGACCCAGCCTAATATCAACATTCTCTTAATCACCAGCGGCAGGCGTGAGAGAGGGGTGGGGGGGAGGTAAAGTTGGTGAGGGGGGGGAGGAAAGGTAGGTGAGGGGGCAGGTAGGTGGGGGTGAGGGGGGCAGGTAGGCGAGTTGGGGGGAGAAACACCTGGCCCTGATTTAAAGTGTATATAAAAGCGTATTAATTATCGGGAGTTTCTGTGAGTATTGGTAATATGGGGTTTGATCTCTGAAGGGTAGTTTGTGTGTGTGTGTGTGTGTGTGTGTGTGTGTGTGTGTGTGTAATTTCTTTTTTTTTTCCCTCCTTCTGCCACTAGATTCAAGTTAATGTTAGTGTGGACTTGTTTTATTTCCTTCACGTTCTCTTGCATCTTCATAATTTTCCCCTCTTTCTTTTTTCCAGGTACGTGGTATCCCTGAGCAACTAACTAGGTAATGTACAGGACAATTTACAGTGCCCTAATAATAGCTACAGTGCTTTAATGTAGGCGAGTTAGATACATAACATAGGTGGAATGCGAGGCAGTCTACTTCTGACATGTGGGATTGGTGCGGAGGCGGTTCTGTTATTTGTCTTTTTTCCTGTTGTTCATCGTATCTCCTATTGTTTTCCTGCGCAGGTGTGTTGTTTATGCCCGCCGTTGTGTTTTGGTGGGCGAAACGGTAGATCTTTGTCTCTTACTTTACAGGGCTTCTCCAGTCCTGTTCAGAATACAAAAATGAAGGACGAGGCGATTACTCTGTTCCAAATGCACGATGGCTCCTTGTTGGTGCTGCTAGTCCTCCCGGTGGACAAAACTTAGCAGTTTGTGTTCCTTTATGTAGGGCGGTGGTCAAGGGATGTGTCCAGAGCAGCTCAGAGGCGGCTAACTTGGGGATACTGCTTCCTAACACGTAATAGTGAATTTGCTAGTGCCTTGTATTCCTTCAAGATCTGTTTACAAGCAGAGCTCGATAGTGATTCAGGCATACACGCTATTGATTCATGCGTACACCCCACTGATTCCGGCATACACCTCACTGATTCTGGTATACACCCACTTAGACTCATAATCGATGACCTGAGCCCGTGTCCACTCGTCCCAAGGTTAGCATCTCGACGACAACAAGGTCTGCTGATGAAGATGTGGTGCTGGAGGGCTGGATGGGGCTTGAAATAGGGTGATGAGGGACAGTCGGGAGGTCACTAGGGGTCAGACACTCGAAGAATGTTGCTAAATCCGGCCGTAGATCTAGGCAAGCTATTCCTTCTGCTTCGTCGCGAAAAAGACAGGATTTGCTGGCAAGGTGTCGTTCACTGTAGTGCTTGCGATAATGGTGTTTACTGGCGGTGCTTCTGCAGTGGCGTCTTCAGGAGGCGAGGTGTCAGTAGAGCGCGAGGAGGGATTCTTCTCTGAGGCAGCCTTGGCATAAAGGTTAGCTTCTGCAGGAGGACTGACAGGTGACTCTTGCAACAGGAGGCTCTGGCTGTAGGTTATTTCCAGTAGGTAAGAGGCGGCTGGGGGGTGTTTTCAGTAGGCAGGGGTTCAAATCCTCTCTGCTTATCACTGCTTCTCATCCATCTTATAATTTTCTAACAAGGCACTGTTTACCAGCACTTGGCACTGCTTTTATGGCTGTCCGGAGCGGCGTGGTTAGACGTAAAGCCCGGGGTAATTGCTGTGTTAATTGCTCTGTTAATTGCCTTTGAACGTCCTGTCTCTCCCGGTGTGCAGCATTATCCCTACCCTTCTTACCGAACGTCTTTGCTTATTCTTGTCTTTCTCCGCTGTCTCCTTTTTGCGATGGATTTCCGTTTGATTATTGATATTTATTGATTATTGTTATGCTGAAATTCCATGGGTTTAAGTTTTGTCGTCTTTTAAAATTTATTTATTGGACTTTCTTCTTCTTTTTAATTTTATCTGGCTCTCTTTTCTATCCCTTTCATTTTGTCTTTCTTTCTTTGATATACCTTCTGCTGTGGAGTAAATTTTTGGTCAGTATTTTTCGTTGGTCTGTTTCACTCTCTCTCTTTTTTTTTTTTTTTTTTTTTTTTTTTTTTTTTCTTGTAAGTGTATGCCGTACTGTTATGGATACAAATGTTTCCCGAGGTTATATATTTTTCGTCTCTCTCTCTCTCTCTCTCTCTCTCTCTCTCTCTCTCTCTCTCTCTCTCTCTCTCTCTCTCTCTCTCTCTCTCTCTCTCTCATACACACCACACATTATTGTACATGGCATTGTGAATGAAGATACCGAAACAGCACACACACACACACACACACACACACACACACACACACACACACACACACACACACACACACACACACACACACACACACACACACACACACACACACACACACCTTTTTTTAGTACCTGGAATGAAGATGTAGGGACGGTAAATAACTTGTTGGAGGGAGAGAGGGAGAGAGAGGAAGCGGTGAGGAGGATTTATGGCAGCGAGTCTCCCTGTTTTGCTGGCCTCCCTAATGGAAAACAATGCACATGACCACACAGTAATGGCCGTGTGTGTGTGTGTGTGTGTGTGTGTGTGTGTGTGTGTGTGTGTGTGAGAGAGAGAGAGAGAGAGAGAGAGAGAGAGAAAGAGAGAGAGAGTAAATATGTATGTGTCTGTATAGAGTATGTGCATGTGGGTGAGAGAGAGAGAGAGTAAATATGTATGTGTCAGTATAGAGTATGTGCATGTGGGTGAGAGAGAGAGAGAGAGAGAGAGAGAGAGAGAGAGAGAGAGAGAGAGAGAGAGTATAAATATGTACCGGTATGTCTGTATAGAGTATGTGCATGTGAAAGAGAGATAGAGAGAGAGAGAGAGAGAGAGAGAGAGAGAGAGAGAGTATAAATATGTACCGGTATGTCTGTATAGAGTATGTGCATGTGAAAGAGAGAGAGAGAGAGAGAGAGAGTATAAATATGTATGTCTGTATAGAGTATGTGCGTGTGAAAGAGAGAAAGAGAGAGAGCGAGAGAGTATAAATATGTACGTGTCTTTATAGAGTATGTGCATGTGGGTGTGAATGACAATGTCAGTAACGAAGGGGTGTGGAAAGAATGAAAAGAGCGTAGGGGGGGTGCGTGAGGGGTACTATAAGGAAATGAGGTCTTGAATTAGTAATGGTGAGAGTCGCGTGACGGTGGGGGGCGTGGGGGGTCGGGAAGGTGAGGGAGGGGGGGTCAGGGGACATGGTGAGGGTGGGCGTAGTGATGGTTAGAGGAGGGGTAGGAAGTTTTAAGGGGGAGGCATATTGAGGATGGGGGTAGTTAGGGGTAGGGGAGGGGTAGGGATATAGGGGGGGGAGTGTGAGGGGGTTAGGACACTGATGAGGCGGGGTCGTGGTTAGAGGGAGGGGGCAGAGGAGTATGAGGAGGGGCAAATGCAGGGGGCGTGGTTAGGGAGGCAGTGGGACATGGTATGAGAGAGCAGGAGTAGGGGGTATGCAGCAAGGAGGTGGGGGGGGGAGTGCAAGGTAGGGGGTAGAGAGATTGTGGGGGGGGGTAGAGGATCCTCAAGGGGAAGGGTAATGTAGGGGGAAGGTTAGGGGGTAGGCTAGGTGGTGAGGGAGTGTGGTGGGGCTGGTCACACACACACACACACACACACACACACACACACACACACACACACACACACACACACACACACACACACACACACACACACACACACACACACACACACACACACACACACACACACACACACACACACACACACACACACACACACACACACACACACACACACACACACACACACACACACACACACACACACACACACAGTCTCAACATACATGTCTTTTTTCTCCACTACACCCAGCTCACGTCGGGCCAAATGAAGTGACTTAAGAGGCGAGTCACACCGTTCGTCTTGCTGGGCCTGGCTTCATCTGCTTCCTTTATTCTTTCTTCCTTTATTTCTTTTTCCCGCGAGGTGAAGCCAAGAATGTCGAGAGCTTTCATTGATGACGGGATGGATGTGAGGCCATTATTTTTAGATATTGTGTTCATTTTCTTCGGCGCTCTGTTGATAGTTCTCTCGTTTCTGTATTGTCATGGTATTATATTTGGATTCCTTACGGCACCTGTAACTGAGAGGGGGAGTTAAGGTGGTGATGATGATGATGGTGATGGTGATGATGATGGGGGTTAAATGATGATATTGATGTGGGTCTGATGATACTGTCGTTAATGATGACGGTAATGATGATGAGGAGGAGGTGACGATAATGATGAATTCTTTTTCCACTCACCTTTCTTTGTTCTCTCAGTGACTAATTATCGTCCTCCCTTGCTTAATCAACAGGAGTAATTTGTCTTCCGAAATGACAGCCATATATTCTCTCTTCTCTTATTTATCAAGTCCATCTCATTACACAGTTCCTTGAGTTATTGCTTGGCTATATGGAGTTCCTTAGCCCCTTCACCACGAGCGCGTCATTTGTATCGAGCCCTTCTTGCACCAAACATATAAATTCACCTTCTATACTCCTTTTACCCTAACTTGGCCTAAAATTCCCATCTCTTAATCATGAATACTAAGTTGCAAGGGTAGATTGGCACTAGATTATAATGCTAGTCACAAAGAAGTGCTCATTTGTATCTTGAGTCTTCCATGCATCAGACGTATAAATTCACCTTCTATACTTCTTTTACCCTAACTTGGCCAAAAATTCCCATCCCTCCATCTTGAATACTGAGTTGCAAGGATAAATTTGCACTAGATTATGCTAGTCACAAAGAAGTGCTCATTTGTATCTTGAGTCTTCCATGCATCAGACGTATAAATTTACCTTCTATACTCCAGTTACCCTAACTTGGCCAAAAATTCCCATCTCTCCATCTTGAATACTAAGTTGCAAGGATAAATTGGCAGTAGATTATAATGCTAGTCACAAAGAAGTGCTGTGGAGTGGATGTAGAACTGTGCCATTGTCTCTCTCAGTGCTACATGAAATTAGCAGAAAAAAAAAGCTAAAAAAATCTGGGGCATGTTAGAATAAAGGTATAGTAGAATTGTTGATCCCCCCTCGAACTAAGACTGTTTAGCTGTAGAGAAATCAACGGTTATGGCCTAAATTAAATGGGAAATCGTCCTGGTTTGGCCGAAATTAATTGGAAAAATCGTCTTGCTATACCCGAAATTTTATGGAAAAATCGTCCTGGTATGGCCGAAATTTAATGGAAAAATCGTCCTGCTGTGGCCGAAATTAAATGGAAAATCATATTGGTTTGGCCGAAATTAAGTGGAAAAATCGTCCTGCTGTGGCCAGTGGAAAAATCGTCCTGCTGTAGCCGAAATTAAGTGGAAAAATCTTCCTCTGTAACCGTAAATTAAATAGAAAAATCGTCCTGTTATGGCCGAAATTAAGTGGAAAATCGTCCTCTATAACCGTAAATTTAACAGCAAAATCGTCCTGTTATGGCCGAAATTAGGTGAAAAAAATCGACCCGTTTTTCTTAGTCTTGTGGGAGATATATTCAAACCCCTTTCATCAAGGGAGATCGATGTAAAGCTGAATGAAATCGTCTTGCGAGATCGTTAATAAGAAAAATGGTGCGGTATTCTGTTTGGTGTTGGAGACTTAAATGTACAAGTGATGTGTTAGGGGGGTTGACATTACGTTCTTGCTCTTAGTGCCAGGATGCATTAACACTCTTGCACTCCTATAACGTCTTCGTTTGATACAATTAGACTCTTATAACACCCTCTTTTTTTTTTTTTTTTTTTTTTTACGTGTCCGACTCTGGGCAAAGGCTTCAGAGCCTATTCCCAAGTCCCAGTGGTCGTTCTTTGGGCCCAGTAGTCCTTCTACATCTCCACATGTCACCACTTCGGCGCTAACACCCACCGTCCATATTGAATACTTGCTAGGGCTGTCTCATACAGGACTGGTGTACTGGTATTGGTTGGGGTACTTTTATGACATGTCGGCGGGTCTTCTGGTAGATCAAAAAAGTCTGCTCTTTAAGAAATTCAAATCCTAAACTGTTCCCTGCCCCAGCCGGGATTCGAACCTGAGTCCATTAGGACTGCAGGCCGCCTCTCTACCGATTCTGCCACCGCCTTCCCTGATATAATTGCCTCTTGTTAAACCAGATACAGAATTAAGAGCCAATGTGCTTATCAGATAATTAAAGAAGGTAGTATTATCAGTTTCAGGTTCCTATGATTTTTCCCGCAATCTGTTAATATCTATCTATCCATCTATAACCCGACGCCCTAATCCCGCAAAGGGTGGCCGCAGACAAAACGCCTCCAAGTCGCTCTGACACCCACCTTTTGACTGCCCTCCCCCCTGGTAATATCCTACAGTTGATGCGAATGTGAGAAGGCTAATTTTACCTGCACACTTCACGAATATTTTTCTTTTAAGGTATACCCATTTCCGGAGCCAGATTCGTGTAATATGGAAAATTATAGATATACTGTACATATATAGATTTTACCATTCCGTATACTTGGGTGTGTGAAAAGACTCATTATTTAGTTTATGTGTGCTGATGTGGGTAGGGTTAGGATGAAGGAAAGTAGGGGTGGAGGGAGAGGACAGAGAGGAGGGAGAAGGAGGGAGGAAAAGAGGGAGAGAGAGGGGAGGGTGAGGGAAGAGAGGAGCAGGGATGGGGAGGACAGCGAGGAGGAAACATAAAAGAGGAAAGAAAGGGGAGAGAGAAGGGTGTGGTAGAAAAGGAGGAGGGGAAGGAAGGATGAGAGAGGAAATGAAGGAGATCCGGGAAGGGAAGGGAGAAAAGAAGGAAAGGGAGGGAGGAAAGGAAAGAGAAAGAGCTGGAGGGAGAAAAGAGAGGAGAGAGGAGGAGGGAAGGAGGAGAGAGAGGAGAGAGGAGGAGGGAGGGAAGGGAGGAAGGCCACCACGAAGATGGCCAAGTAAACCCTCCAGCCAGCGTCATCCATCTTACCACACGGAGGGAGGGAGGGGAGGAGGGGAGTGGGAGGGAGGGAGGGAGGGGAAAGGGAGGGAGGATGAAAAAGAAAATCTCACGCCTCCCCACTCCATCCCAGAGCCGTAAATTGTCCCTTTCTGGGCTGGTTTTATTATTATTTTTTTTTTTGGCTTTTTTTTTTAACATCGTTCTAGTGTGGTCATTGTAAGTAGACGTAATCTTTGTAACAGTGGGATTGTTTAAGTGTGTGCGTGTGTGTGCGTGTGTGTGTGTGTGTGTGTGTGTGTGTGTGTGTGTGAGAGAGAGAGAGAGAGAGAGAGAGAGAGAGAGAGATTTAAGAATATGTTTTGCTAAGAATAAGCTTTGTGGAACTGAGGGGGTTGATTCAGCGTTATATACACTTTATTCCACTGCAATAGGTCCCGTAAGCTTAATAAAACAGCGTGGTAGTAGAAAGTAAAATAAAAGCTTGAGACAGTGCAAGGAGGAGTTAAGATAGTGTTATTTTTTCTTCCAAGAGTCTTCACCCTCCACCCTCCTCACTGTTGGCACCCCACGAAATCACTCCCCTCCCCCTTCCTCCATCATTCTCACCCCACTAGATCCCTCTCTCAATCCCCTTAGCCTTATTTCTCCCCCCGCCCTCCCCCAACCCTACTCCTCAGCTCCTCTTGCTATCCCTCCCTCTCCCCCTCTCTCTTTCACCCCTCCCCCTTAGCTCGTTTCTCTCCATCTGCTTCTTTCTTACCTTTCCTCTCCCTCTTTATCTCATTTCCCCCTCTTCCCTCTCTCTTTCTTCTCCCTCTCTCCCTTCTGGTGTTTCCTCCCCCTCCCTTTTTTTTCCTCACTCATCCTCCTCCCTCCTTTCTTTCCACATCTTCCCCACTCTCCATCTCTCTCCTCGTTTCCTCCCCTCTCTCTCTCTTTCACTCTCTTCTTTCCCCCTGTTCCTCTCCCCTTCCTCCTCTATCTTTTCTCCTCTTCCTCCGCTCCGTCTTCCCCATCTCCCTATCTCTACTCCTTTCCACCCCTCTCTTTCTACCCCCCTGCCTCTCACTCTTTTCTTTTCCTCCATCTCTCTCACCCAGTTTCCCTTCTCTCCCTCTCTCCCAGTGTCCCCCTGTCTGTCCCTCCTCCTTTCATTTCTGTCTCCCAGTTTCCCCCGTCATTCTCCCTCTCTTCATCTCTCTCACCCAGTTTCCTCCCCCCCCACTCTCTCTCTCTCTCTCTCTCTCTCTCTCTCTCTCTCTCTCTCTCTCTCTCTCTCCATTTGGCCTCCTGAGAGAGCCTGGGACGATGAGGGACTTCGCTGCTTCTCATTTCAGGAATCGCAATGGAAGGCACTGAAAGTTTCCTCTCCCCTGCCTTCACGGTCCCGGGGAGAGAGAGAGAGGCGAAGACAAATGGAAGTCGCGAGGAGATGAAAGTATTTTAATCAGCCAATCGCCACAAGTCTTGAGGAAGAGAAAATAAAAAGATAAAATTGATTCAGTAATGGTGGCCTTTTGTAACTGCGAAGATGGTTACAAAATAGATGAAACAAGAGCATTCAGGGGCCGAATGCTAATCGCCCGCCAAAATATATTGTTGGCTAAGGTGAAGGCTGTCTACAAACCAGATGTGAAAACAATTCGCAAAACACTACGGAATTTACTCACCACGTTTCACAAGCCAACATTATTAACAATAAAAAGAAAATAAAATAAAAATAAATCTGTAAAACCCTAGGGAATTCAGTCACCACATTTCACAAAAAGCCAGCCCATATTAAAAAAAATATGCAGTATGGCGGCTGGCATTCGGTCGTCTGTGATCAGATCCTCATCAGGAGTAATAGTCTTCTGCACATCCAAGTACTTGCAGTTGCCTGGAGGTTTGGTGAAAATTCACCCACAAGTTTTCGAGACATTTTGGCAAAACACACACACACACACACACACACACACACACACACACACACACACACACACACACACACACACACACACACACTGACAAAAACTATATCGCCTCGCCTTGCTAAGTGCGGACGATAACGAGTGCCTGTTATAACCTTTTAGCTCGAACTTGACCTAAAACAGCCATTTCTCCGTTTTCACTGTTGAAATATGGCCGTAGATTAGCACTAGAGAGGTGGTAGCTCAGTCGGTACAGAGGTAGCCTGTAGTCCTGCTGGCCTCAGGTTCAAGGCAGGGAAGAGTTTTAGGGATATGAATTTAACAAAAATAATATTTACTGATCTACCAGAAGACTCGCCGACATTTCGTAAAAATATCCCCTCTAAGACCAATACACCAGTCCTGTATGAGACAGCCCTAGCATGTATTCAGTATGGACGGTGGGTGTAAGCGGCGAAGTGGTGACATGTAGAGGTGTATGGTGTGTAGGAGGACTACTGGGCCTTGGGAGCAGGCTGTGAATCCTATGCCCAGAGTTGGACACATAAAAAAAAGAAAAAAGAAGAAGTGCTATGGAAATGCCGTGTGTAAATACGGTCTTATTCTGCCATTCACCTACGTAAATTAAGAAAGGTTAAATCTCTCTCTCTCTCTCTCTCTCTCTCTCTCTGACTCAGGTTATTAATCCAAGGACCTGATATTTAGTCGCCTTATGCTCGATCCCTAGCAGCTGACTGGACGTTTTTCGATGTAGTGCCATTCAGGGGAAGTAAACTGGTCATCTGCCTTTAAATATGTTGAATTACGATAGCCTAACCGCGGACCTCTACACCTGGGAAGGGATGATAAGGGATTGGCTGTTATCTTTTATCGTTTTGTCTTTTATCATGGCGCCGATACGTTATGATTTTTTACGGATGATGATGATGATGATGATGATGATTGTTGTTGTTGTTGTTGTTGTTTTTGCGAGAATATTTACATTGATTGTATATTTGTAGATGGGAGAGTGCGTCAAGATGTTGATGATGATGATGATGATGATGATGATGATGAAGACTGCACTGGTGGTGATGATAATGGCAGTGATGATGATGATGATTGATGATGGTGACGATGATAAACAGATGATGCTGTTGCTTAAAAAAATTGATGATTATGGTGATGACGACGACGATTGACGTTGATGATGATTGATGATGATGATGATAATGATGATGATTGATGATGATGATGATAATGATGATGATTGATGATGATGATGATGATGGTGATGGCGACAACGATTGACGATGATAATGATGATTGATGATGATGATGATGATAATGATGATTGATGATGATGATGATGATGATGATGAACTGTTATCAATTTGGGAATGCTTTTCAGGACGGCTTCGAAAATTCTTTGATATTGCAAATCCGATTATATATAGGATTAAGATGTTTTAAGATTAAGTTTAGGATTAAGATGTTTTAAGTTTTAGGATTAAGATGTTTTAAGATTTGGGATTTAGATGTTTTAAGATTTAGGATTAAGATGTTTTAAGATTTGGGATTAAGATGTTAAGATTTGGGATTAATATGTTTAAGATTTGGGATTAAGATGTTTTAAGATTTAAGATTAAGATGTTTTAAGATTTGGGATTAAGATGTTTTAAGATTTGGGATTAAGGTGTTTTAAGATTTGGGATTAAGATGTTTTAAGATTTAGGATTAAGATGTTTTAAGATTTGGGATTAAGATGTTTTAAGTTTTAGGATTAAGATGTTTTAAGATTTGGGATTAAGATGTTTTAAGATTTAGGGTTAAGATTTTTAAGATTACGTTTAAGATTAAGATGGTTTTAAGTTTCCATTGCATAAAACGAAGGGTAGTTGGGCGGAAGCATAACATCTTTTCCCCATTACACCGCAGACAATAGCCTCCAGTACTGAACGCCGCCTTAACAATAGTTCCCTGTGGGACGGAAGCTATTGTTCCTCGCACAAAAGAGCAGTCTGAAGTAATAGGGCCGGGAGTAAAGCGGGTTTGCCTCTTACCTTTCCCTTTCCCCCAGCTCGCCTCTCGACACCTTGTTAAATATTGCTTGTTTTCCCCTTACCATAGACACCTTGCTTGTGATCTGATGGCTGTATTGTATTCTTGAGAACGAATTTCAGGAGGGATACCTGTCTTTCTATCTATCTCTGTCTGTCTGTATCTGTGTCTATCAATGTATCTATATGTATAATTACTAATCAGCCATGCAGTCAGTGTAAAATAGCAGACATTGTAAACTACTGAAAAGGGTTGTGGTAAGTGGATAATGATGGAAGGTAACCATTAGTATCGCTGATTTTGCGGCATGCGAAAATTTGCGACACACACACACACACACACACACACACACACACACACACACACACACACACACACACACACACACACACACACACACACACACACCTCTATCAACATCATACACAAAGTTTCGTATCTGGAACATCCCCCTCCCCCCTCCCGCCCCCCTCGTCTTACACCCTGCGGGGGGCCTTTTCTTCCAAGACTTTGATTTCCCACTTACAACTTTGAGCGATGTCGTGGCGGGGTCCCATCAAAGTCGCAAATAAAGGGATCCAATTTACTTTGAGCCTACCCTACAGGTCACCTCCACAAGAACCAACCCCCTCCGATCCCATCCCAAACTTTTTCAGATCGCCTCGGGGTTATATACACAGGCAGACTTACGGTACCTACGATCAATCCTTCTCTCGTAAGTAGGATTTATATGTGGTAGGAAGAGCAAGAGACGTGGGGGAAAATCAGGTCTCTTCTCTTCTCCTTCTTCCTGTGAAACGAAATTGCTTTAGGATGCTATTCTCTCCTCCATCCTAGGTAAAGAAACCAGAGTTGCAACAGGGAGTAGATCTTAAGACAGTTTATGTATACTGGTCTCGGGCTGTGTGTGTGTGTGTGTGTGTGTGTGTGTGTGTGTGTGTGTGTGTGTGTGTGTGTGTGTGTGTGTGTGTGTACGGCCTCTCAGGAATTCCATCTTTGTTTTTCCTCACTCCCTCATCGTCCGGGATCCTGGGGGTGTGTTGATACTGGCGGATAGGTGGATGACGAGGTGCAGGAAGAGGGAAAAAGAGATTGAACCGAAAATAGGATAAAAGTAAGAAACAAGCATCAGTTTTTGCAATACCTTGTTACCGTGAAAGTCTTGATGCTGAACAGAGGCAGAAGGAAGCGTGGAGGATGGAAGAGGAGCGCGTGAAGTTGTTTTAGGTGGATTGAAAGTAGGATAATTTAAGAACTGATGCTTATACTCTATCTTGATTCTTGTGCTGCCTTGGTGAGGTTAAGGCTTTGGTGCTGAACGGGCGATGAAATGTGGAGGCTGCTAGAGTGATGATTGAAGGAGTATTAGAGAAGAAGAGGATGATGATGATGATGATTATGATGGTGATGATGATGATGGTGAATATGTAATAGGGCCAGGTTTCACAAAAGGTGTGGGAATAATTGTGTGACACTGTAGAAACTGCATAACGTCAGCTTGTGACTTTGGTGTGCTGTCAATATAATAGTACACACACACACACACACACACACACACACACACACACACACACACACACACACACACACACACTTATAAAAACATGAAAGATTTTTAAAGTTGGGAAATATTGAAGACGGTGAGGCATGGGTGGGTCCTGAGATTGGTAGGTAACTTGGCTGGAGTAGAGGCCATCAGAGGAAGCGTAGGTTCATATTATGTAGGGTTGGGAGGGGGAGAGGAGGGAGGACCGAGGAAGCAAACAAGGAAGGGGCGGACTTTTAGAGCAATTTTTTTCGAAGGGAGGGGGAAAAAAAAAAAAACATTCAAGAAGGTAAGAAAATCCCCAACCTGATATTTTACCGAAATGGAAAATGTTCTTGTGAAAATAGGAAAACAGTGTTAAAACTAGACCTTCATGATAAGCAGTTCGATGAAATATAATGATAACGTTGATTCCTCTCCTCCATCCTTCTTTCCATCCATCCTCTTCTGTTTTTCTTCCTGTCATTCTTTCCTCGTCCTTCTGTCTGCGGGTGACTTTACACTCCCTCCTCTGTCTTTCTTTCCTTCATTCGTTCCTCTTCTTTCTGCCTGTGGGTGACTTTACAGGGAGTGACAAGCCAAATGGTTTCCTGTACACCAGGAAACCATTTACTGCGCTGGGTGGTAACCATATAACCTAATTTTGGCGCCTGGTGGTTTTGTGGGTAACTACGGCGCTCCAATCGGATTGAGCCGGTGATGGTTTATATCCAAGGGGTGGTTGGGGTTTATTGCTCACGTAATGCCACTCAGGGATGAGCGAGGCTGGTCATTCTCATCATAAATGTCAGGACCAACTTGTCTAACCCCGGGCTCCTTCACTCCTGATGGGGCAACGTATGATTGGATGATGATGATGATTATAGTTGTGAAGGAAGAGGAAGGACTGTACTTAACATTTTACAAACATATAAACATTGGCATAGGTCGAGCAGAGATAATGTTTAGTTGTGAAGAAAGAGGAGGAAAACAACAGACAAAAACATTCGCATAGATGGAGCACAGATTTAATGTATATTTATGAAGAAGGAGGAGGAAAACACTCTGCAAACATAACAATGCTGGCATACGTCGAACAGAGATAATGTATGTTTAATTGTAAAAAAAAAAGGGGGGGGGGAACTGTACTTAACATTTAGGAAATAAAAACAAAAGTGACATACGTCGAAAACTCAGATGATGTAACGCAACAACAAAAACTATAAATGAATACTCTACAGTGGGTATAAAGTTTCGTTATAACGTCTTAAATATTTGGTCACATTGCTTTACAGAGACATTTTTCACTCAAGACCCGTCCACCTCTGTTACCTATCTGCTTATTTCAAGATCCTGTTGCTTGTGAAGTGGGAAGCATCTGAGGTTAGCACTGGCATATCCTCTTTGACGCCTCTGTAACAAGAAACATAAATCCATACGAGTTTTAATTTGTTTTTCCTTTCTCAGTTTATTTACTAAAATAATAATAATAATAATAATAATAATAATAATCTGGCATCCGTATCTCCTTCAGCCTCTTAGGACTCACTCTCAGCTTAATAAATTAGTTAACGTTAACTGGAATGGTATGGTAGAGTTGTATCGATCATGAGAGATTTATTGATGATGGTATTAGATCTCTTATGTTTGTATATAGTGTCCAGCTAAATAAAATCCTCTGGTATTTGCTAGAAGAGATTACTAGAGTTGTCCGGAGCGTAAAAGGGCCAGGTGTGAATAGTAGGAATGCGGAAGGAACTTGATATAATGCAGTTCACTGTGGAAAAATGTTTGTGTCAGAATTGCATTGCACTAACACTTGTTGGATTGCAGGAGGAAAAGATGAGTTTGGCCTTGAGGGAGGGGAAACTCAACAGCAACAGCACTGTTTAGAGCCATTGTTTATTGATATTGCAGAGGGGAAATTCAGCAGCAGCAACAGCAATGCGTTGATCGATTGTTTTTGATGTTGCAGTGCTGTGATTGCTCAGGTGAATGGTTAATACTTTGAACGACTTTTTTTTGAAGTTGCAGTGCCGTGAATTGCTCAGGTGGATGGTTAATTCTTTGAGCGACTGTTTTTTGATGGTGCTTTGTCGTGAATGGCTAAGGTGGATGATTACTTTCCCATGCTGTCTGTTACCCTAAGGAGATTTTTCAGAGAGCGTTTGTGCCGAGAGCTCCTCCCTCTATGCTTTGGCAATTGGAGGTGGCTCTTACCTGGCACGGCATTGGACACTCACGGCTTACGGGTTCTTGGTGTGTGGTTGGACTCAGCCGTATTCTGATGACTGCCTTCTTCCCCTTACCGTCCATCACTACCCGGTCGGGTGTCCCAAATGAGTGTCGAGGCTTACTCATGGGTTCCTGATGTGTGTTAGTTGTAGTGTGATGACTTCCTTATTCCTCTTACCGTCCATCACTTTCCGCTGAGTGTGCGAGAGTATGGGGGACATAGGGGGACGGATGGTGCCTACTGTCTGACCTCTGACCTTTGACCTCGATGCTTGGAGTGACTTTTGGCTATCCGACCGATGTCTTAGGTTTTCTTAGGGAGGCGGGCTTCCTACACCTTTTCTTTGTTTTTTTATTTTCTTATTTACTTATTTTCTTGTCGTCTTTAGTTTTATTTCTTCATGAAGGAGGTATCGATTATTTTTTTTTTTTTTGTACGCATTTTTTTCGGCACCATATGAGAGAGAGAGAGAGAGAAATATGACACCTGACAGAAAAAGTGCCATGATTCATGTAATAATTCCAATTCCAACGCTGTCTTCCCGATGGACCTGCAGTGCCTCGAGTCGGTAGCGTACTCGTCTTGTGGTGCGCGTTCCTTGAGTCTAGGGTTCGTGTTCAGACCATAGCAGACGGAAGTGCGTGCTTTTAATAACATGCCCTTCCATTTTCTTACCTGTGTTTGCATCCTGTCGGTCCTACGGCTTACTTAAACACACACACACACACACACACACACACACACACACACACACACACACACACACACACACACACACACACACACACACACAGTATCACTCGTCCTACAGACACCCATTCCCGTTCGTACTTCGCCAGCCTAGGGAAGGATCATTTCTGGCTGTCACTCTCCCTCCGATTAAAATTGACCTGCAGTACACAGAATATGAAGAGATACAAACAGATATTTACAGACAACAAGAATATGACTTATGGATATTATTATTTTTCCATTTCAACAGATTATATAAGTCTGAAATTATGCGAGTGAGTTGGAGAGTAAAAATAATTAAATAAATAAATAAATAAATATATCTCAGCAAATACTTCCTACGAGGAATATTTATAAACATGCAAAAAACGTGATGCAGTCCCTCTCTCTCTCTCTCTCTCTCTCTCTCTCTCTCTCTCTCTCTCTCTCTCTCTCTCTCACACATTATCCCATTTCCCCTCACCCACACGTTGACATTGCACCCCAACAAAGTATATTAAGTGAATTACCAGAACTCAATTTCCAACGCACTGTTAGGATATTTCCCTAGAGAGAGAGAGAGAGAGAGAGAGAGAGAGAGAGAGAGAGAGAGGCACTAATTCACCTCACATTCGGAAATTTCTCAAAGGCCAAGAAGCATACTCGGTCTCCCTCTCCCTCTTCCTTCAATCTTTCCTCCAACATCTTACAAGGAAAGAAGAAGGTGTATTTATCCCTCAAAGGCCAAGACGCATTCTCAGTCTCCCCCTCCTTCTTCCTTCAGCCTCTCCTCCAACGTCTTACAAGGAGAGAAAAAGATTTATTTATCCTCGTTCAGCGTCTTGGATCAGTCTCGTAATTTTCTGTCAACTCCTTAATTGAACTTGGTATTAATCTTCTCCAGCGTCTTAAAGATGCAATAACCACTTCTCTGTGAACGTCTCAAGATGCTGTATTAACTCTGTGTCGCCGTCTTGAGAGAGAGAGAGAGAGAGAGATTATGACGCCTGACAGGACAAAAAGGTGGAAGTAAAAGAATCTGAAGTGAAAATAAATAAATCTTGCTGAGAGAGAGAGAGAGAGAGAGAGAGAGAGAGAGAGAGAGAGAGAGAGAGTAATGACGCGGGACATGACTGACGTTTTTAATGAAAGCGACATTTTAAAAGCAGCCAAAGGAAGGATTATTTCAGACGAGAGAGAGAGAGAGAGAGAGAGAGAGTTGAGAAAACAGTACTGACGAAGAAATAAAGGAATAACATTAAGTGTGATGCAAGGAAGAAGTGACACCAAGGTAGGAAGGAAGGAAGGACGGGTGATAAAAATTAGCAACACCAGGAGAAGAAGGAAGGAAGGGGCGACACTAAAGCAAAAACGAAGCAAGGAAATGAGAACAGTTAGATGGAACCATACCAAGAACAGAATGAGCGAAGGAAGGAAAGCTGCTGAAGAAGAGTAACACTGCAGTTAGGAAGAAACAGCGTCAAGAGTAACTGATGGCAAGGAAAGGGCGAGACTAAGGAATAAGGGATGGAGTGATTATAAAGAATGAAAAAGAAGGTAAATAAGACCAACTCCAAGGAAGAATGGAACATTAAGAAATGCTGATGTTAAGAAGGATTGATACTGAGGAAGGAAGGATGAAGGGAGGGAGCGATGGAAAGATGGATGGATGGAAGGAAGGAAGGAAGGAAGGAAGGAAAGAAACAAGTAAGCAAGCAAGCAAGCAAGCAGACAAGCAAGAAAGGGGGGAAGGAAAGAATCGAGGGTGTTACAGTGAAGTTTAGAGCTAACAAAGCAAATCTGTGAGCTAAAGACAGGAATTTTAAAAGCAGGAAGGCTCCCCGCCCACCAAACTCTCCATCCAAACCCGGTTGGAAATAGTGAGAAGGACCAGCATGCAGTGTAGAAGTGCTGTCATGCAAATTTCATAGGAAAGAAGAAATGGAAATCATATTCTATACCAACCTTGCCAGAAACAGCAACAACAACAGGAAGGGAATGAGGAAGAAAGGAAGGAGGGACGCTAAAGATGAAGGTCACAAGAGAAGAAAATAAGTAAGAAACGTCATGAAGACACAGAGATGCAAGGAGGAACAAGGAGTAAAAGTGGAGGGAAGGAGGAAGGATACTGAGGATGAAGCAGTACTAAGGAAGGAAGGAAGGAGGAATTACCAGAGAAGACAAACACTACAGGAAGAGAAAGGGAGAAACAAAAAAAAAAAATTCAGATCGAGGAAGGAAGGAAGGAAAGAAGAAAGGAAGGAGAGAAGGATGGGAGGAGGGAAGGAATAGCATTAAATATGAGTGAGGCCAGTGTAGAAGGGACACAAATGAAGAATGGAAGGAAGGACAATTTAAAAGAACAACACCAGGGAAGGGAGGAACAGCAAAGGCGACTGATACCAAGGAAGGAAGGAAGGGGCAGCATTAAGGAGTGATTTCAAGGGAAGGAAGGAAGGGAGGGAGGCATGGAAGGAAATCAGCAAGAACAGCACAAAGAAAGGAACGCAAAAGGGAGAGAAACACGAAGGAAGATGAACACCAAGGAAGAAAGGCAGGAGCAGCATCAAGTAGGAGTAATGCCAAGGGAGGGAGTCTTAAGGGAGAGTGACACCTTGTAAGACGGGCTGACGTTGACCTCACTAATACGGCTCACGAGTCGAGGTAATAACAAGTCCCTCATTCCCTCACCAAGATTAACCAGACCAGAGTTTGTACGGGTCTCAGGGTCTCAAAATTAGCCCTTCCATTCAGACCTGTTAACCAGACCAAGGCTTGTAGGGGTCTCAGGGCCTCAAAATTGGTCCTTCCTTCCAGACCTGAGTAGATTTAATGGGAAAAGTTAAAGTGGAAGTGGTAGAGTGGGGATAATGGAGTGTCTGTGAGAATGAGACACAGGGATATAGCCCAGTAACTCTTTATTTTGTCCCCTAATTTTAATTGTGAATTCCCCAGTAAAGCTAAATACGTGAGCCATTTGTCTGTCTGCCTTACTGAAACACTTTGGTATCTTATTTTTCAGACTTCAGCCGTATAATATTAATCATTTACAGGAAAATCCCCGGCAGTGAGTGTGGGTGTATAGTTTATGATCGTTAAATACTACCCCTACTTCCACCACCAACCCGATTCCACCCCCCCCCCCTCTCTTACTCCTTAACCTCCCAGTTCCTCCCTTCCCTTCTCCACCACAAGTTACCCCTTTCCTTCCCCACCACCTCAACTTTCCCCTTCCCTTCCCCTCCACTTCAGCTTCCCCTCCTTGCTTCTATCTCCCTCAACTTCCTCCTTTTCTTTACCTCCTTACAACTTCCCCTTTCATTCACCTCCCCCACAACGCCACCATTCTTCACCTCCCTTCTCCCTTCCCCAACTCTCGACTCCCACATCAACTCCCCCTTCCCTCCCCAAATCCTCTTAACTTCCCCCTCTATCCCCCCACGATCTCCCCCACCCCTTCCCCTTCACCCCAAATCCCTCTCGGGTCAAATAACTTCAGATTTTTCAGCACCTCAAAATGCCCCCTCGCCAAAAACGCGAACGAGGCACTTAAGGCAACTCCATAATGCCTGGGTTTTTAGTACCAAGTAATGTATAATGTTTTTAAGGGGGAGGGGGCCAAGTCTAAACAATTTTCTCGAGTTCCTACTCCAGGGAGGCACTAACTTCATGCCTCTGCACTTACGAGGCTCGAGGGTCCTACTGATCACACGCATGCACACGCAAGCAAGCAAGCAAGCAAGCGCACACACACGCACACGCAAGCAAGCAAGCAAGCGCGCGCACACACACGCACACACACACACACACACACACACACACACACACACACACACACACACACACACACACACACACACCGTGACCTTATCTTTTAAAAATGAGCTTTCGTGCGTGCTTCAGAAATGGCTGGAGTGGACGGAAGATGGGAATACCACCATCACTCATTTACTTATATTTGTCATTGATCACAAAGAGCCGTATTCTTGTAGGCGTAAGAGACCGTAGGACTTTCCTGTAAACGATTTATGTAGCATTTTTCTATATAGTTTCCTTATTATGTTTCCTGTGTTTATTTTTTTCGATATAGTTTGCAAATCAAGGCATTTTTTTCTTCTTTCGTGTGTGTGTGTGTGTGTGTGTGTGTGTGTGTGTGTGTGTGTGTGTGTGTGTGTGTGTGTGTGTGTGTGTGTGGCCCCAAGCACGTCAGAACATGAACTGATGGACTGCAGGCTGAAGTTACCGTTTTCCTTCATCCACCATCCATCTTTCGGGGGATAGGGAGGGAGAGGACGTCAGTGTAAGAGAGAAGCTATGTTTATATCTTTACCATCAGGTCTTAGCACAACACAGCAAGGTAACTCAGTAGTGTTTGTTTTGCTCTTTGGGTGTTCCCTTAATTGCTCTCATTCCCGATGAAACTGAAAATGCTTTATCGCCGTAATCGCTGGTTCTCGTGCTGCTGTGTTGTATGAGGAAAGATCAGGATATTATTATTGTTGTCTTATTTGGTAGTTTGTGTGTGTGTGTGTGTGTGTGTGTGTGTGTGTGTGTGTGTGTGTGTGTGTGTTTGTGTGTTTTAATATTCTGTGGTTTATTTGTTCTCCATAGTATATTTTGTGTCATATTCAAGAAAAGCTAGTTTTTTCCTTTAATAATCGTCCTGTGTGTGTGTGTGTGTGTGTGTGTGTGTGTGTGTGTGTGTGTATGTGTGTGTGTGTGTGTGTAACATTGGTGGGTCGTTTCCCCCTGGCCAGCAGATCAGTGTGGCCAAAGTGCTGTGTGGGGGTCTCCGTGAGGACCCGGGGACACGCCTCGCCCTCGTTACCCCTCCTTAACTCCTGCATATTTCACCACCAGGATGTGCTTGACTCTGCCTCTTCCTTCAGTCCCTCCACTAGCGCCCCCTTCAGCTGTGTGGGGATGGGAGGACCGTGCATACTGAGACGGAGGGCGCTTGTTAGGGGACCGAGGACCGTGACTGCAACCAGCATCGTGAGAGGACACTGTCTTCCTCTGTCTGTGTTTCCTGCTGCCTATGACCTCCAGTCTTTTAAACGCAGTGTGTCCAGGCATCGCGAAATGAACGGACCTTGAATTTGGCTTGCTGTTATGTTTTTTTTTTTTCTTTCTTTCTTTTTTGGAGGGAACCGTCTTGCGGCTTCTGACCTTTTGGTTCTTTCTTCCTTGCCTTAAAAAATATAAAATCAAGGTACCAGAACAAAAACCGCTAGGAATGACAACACAATGCTAATAATACGTAGAGTACCATTAAACTATGGGCAACACACCTTAATCCTTTTCTTTGAGGTATTTTTGCCAGAAGCGGTAAATTGTCAGCTTGTACCAAAGGCTTAAAGTACTGTACCCCGTGAATGGTGGCTGCCTGTAGTATTGTGAAAACGGGGGGAAACGGTTAGCTTCTTGATATCCATTGTTGGCTTTGAGAGGGACGTAGGTAGTAACTGCTTGTAGTATTGTGATAAGACGTGATGGGTTTCTCTAGGTACTGCAGAAAGTCAGAATGTTATTGAAAGTACAGTGATTGCCTGCAGTAATTTGATGGACGATGAGGAACTGGTTTTGTACGTGTTTCTGAGATTCATTGCTAGCTGTAAAATTGCCGTAGGTGGTCATTGCATGCAGTGATATGTTGGAGGGTGAGTGGTGGGTATTGCAAATGGTTCCTGTTGCCCTTTGCAAGCTGTCAAATTGCCATAGATAGTAACTGCATGCAGTATTGTGATAGGAGGGAGTGGGCTGAGGTGAGTATTGTTGGGGTGAATATTGCATGAGGTCAGGGTAGGCTTTCTTGACCAAGGGGATTGCAATTGCGTGATGCACTGTGCAAGAGGGGCCGTGTTGGCTGAAGTTGCACGTTTGCTTTCAGGGAGTCATTGAACACGACTGCAAGGAGTAACACATCGCAGTCGTTGCACAGTCATTGCACGCTGTCACGGGGCTGTGGATCGCGCCTGCTTGTATGCCCGGGTAAGGAGAATGAGTATGGTCTTGGAGGCAGGCATTGGGTATGGGAAGGTGGGCATGGTTTTGGAGGTGATTATGAGAAGGTGTGTTAATTTCTGGAAGCCGGTGTTGAGTATGGGAGGGTGAGTAAATATGTGGAGGAGGGCATTGGGTATTGGAAGATGGGTATTTTTTGGAGGTATGGGAAGGTAGGTAAATTTCAGAAGGTGGTTATTGGGTATGGAAGGGTGGTGATTGAATATTTAGAGGTGGGCATTGCCATATGGGAAGTTAAGTCTAGTACTGGAGGTAGACATTCGGTATTGGATATTGGGCAAGTTTTTAATGGTAATGTTTGGAAATGGGTTGGTGGTAGGGGTTTGGAAGTGGGAATTGGGTATGGAAGTGTGAGTAAATATTTCCAGCTGGGCATTGAAGGTATAGGTGACTGAAGACTATTGCTCCTTGTTTTCCAGAGGTATTGGATCCTGATTCCCTGAAACATTGGTGAATCTACAAGGGGATCTGAGTGCTTTGTTAACTTATCGTGCACCAGAAAACCTGCCCTCATTCTGCCAACTCTTTAG
>NC_137054.1:71799742-71859742 GCF_032717465.1 Coenobita brevimanus
CCATGTGGGACAGGTACACAAGTTTCCTTCTGAAGCAGTGACCCCTGGTACATTAAAAAAAAAACTGATGGTGGTCACTTGGCCAACAGGGACCCTCAGTGATCCACAGCCCATCACAGGTCGAAAGTAAGAGTAGTAACCGTTAACTCAAGGTTATCTGTGCAGATCCTAATCTGTGCTTACTGTATAATACCAAATTTGCATTGAGTAAATCGGAAAATGTATAATGACGTGACGATACGCTATGTGCGGGTATGTTAAGTTTACGGGGTGTCGTGTACACACAAGGGCACTGCACAGTGCACAGTGTGAATGTTTAGGAGGAGTTTGTGAAGAGGAGAAAGAGATGGAATGGAAGGAGGAACTGGTGTGAGAGGAAGTAAAAAAGTGTTGGAATGAAGTGGAAGAAGGATGAGAGGGAGAAGAGGGCAAGAAGTGGGAGGAAGAAGAGGGAGGAAGAGAAGTGGGAAGAGGAGTGGGGGAGAGAGGAAGAGGAGAAGTGGAAGGAGGTGGAAGAGGAGTAGGAGGAGAGAAATGAGAAGGTAGAAAAAGGAATGAGAGGAGATACGTGTAGAGGAGGAGGAGGAGGAGGAGGAAGAGGAGGAGGAGGGGGAGGAGGAAGAAGGATTTTGATAGTGGGTGAGAGTGGAGGGTGAGGAAGAGGACCCAGGAGAGAGATTCCGGAGATGAAAAAAATAATAAATGGGAGAAGCTGAAATGGGCGAAAAATCGTTAAAAAAAATATCCGCTAACTAAAGATAAATGACGAGTAGGAATAAAGGGAAAAGTAGCAGGAATAATGAAAAAATAAAGAGAATAAAGAAAAAGGAAATATAAACGCAAGAAAGACACGAAAAAAGGACAGTAATAAGCAGAAAATGGAAACAGATTAAAGAAAACGGATTAAGGTTGAGTGAGATTGCATGCGAAACAGGGTAAGAAAATTGGAGAGAGAGAGAGAGAGAGAGAGAGAGCGTGCAGCGGAGGAAAGAAGAATGGAAGAAGAAAGGGCTCAGTACTTAATATGCCGGGAACGGAGGAATGGCGCGACGGAGAAAGAGAGAGAGAGAGAGAGAGAGAGAGAGAGAGAGAGAGAGAGAGAAATACAAGAAGGCTAAAGGTAAAGGAAAACAGAAGCGGAGAAAGGAAAGCAGAAAAATTGGGAGTGAGAGGAGGGGTAGAGACGGAGGAAGGGAGAAAAGGAGGAATTGAGAAGTGGAGAGAGAGAGAGAGAGAGAGAGAGAGAGAGAGAGGAGCAGGACCTAGTGTGCATAGAATAGAGGAGTGAAATGCACGGAAGGAAAGAGAACTGGATAACGAATAAAAACCAAGGAGAGGGAAAATATTGCCACAAATGAGTAGAAGAAAGAAGAGGGAAACCGTAAGAGGTGCAAGAGGAAGAGAGAAGAAAAGTGCTATTGTTGAAAAAAGATAAAAGTAATAAGAATAAAGGTGAGAGGAAAATGATCGACAAAAGAGGGGAGAACAGAGACTAGAGAAATAAAGCTGAAAGATAAGTAAAGAAAGAAGAATGGAGAAATGGGCGCAAGGGGAGAGACGAAAGAGGGAGGGAAGGCTCTGCGGAGGAAAGAAATGAGAGAGAGAGAGAGGGGGGGGGGGGAAGAAACGGACTCAAGAGGAGGGATGGAGAAGAGGGTAGGAGGGAGGGCAGTGCGGAGGAAGGAGGAGGGGAGAGAGGAGTAGCGGACACAAGAGGGGGGATGGGGAAGAGAACAGAAGGAAGGGAGGAAGGGCAGTGTGGAGAAAAGAAGAGAGAGAGAGAGAGGAGAAACGGGGGGGCCAGGCGCAAGTATGCAAGGAACGGTGGAATGAAACGCCAAGCAGGTAATAACTCACCTGCCGCATCGGGAAGGAGGTTATTAGGAACGGGCGGAACACACGCTGGGGAAAATAGCGCGAATGCTGATGTTGCCGGGAATGTCCGTTTCCTTCACCGCAGCAGCCGTCGAATTAAACATTTTACGGTGGAAACATATCTCTGCGTTGGTGTGTGTTTTGGCGATATTTGGACGACCGCGGAGAAGGGGTTTATGCTGTAGTGTTTAGTGTTGTGGATGTTTATTCGTGGTGTAATTGTGTTTAGTGTTACAGATTTATTTTGTAGTGTATTAATGTTTAGTTTTACAGGTATTTTGTAATATTTAGTGTTATGGATGTTTGTTGTGTAATGATGTTTAGTGTTAGATGGTTTTGTGTAGTTAATGTCTAGTGTTATAGATGTTAGTTTGAGGTTAATAATGTTTTGTTGATGTTTATGTGTAATTAATAACGTTTAGTATTTTTTATTAGCCTATATCTTTTGCTGATATGAAGAAAAGTTTATAGGTGATACGGTTCTGGAATCTAATTTATCTTTTAGACTTTTTTATGGAAAGAATTCAGTCGTGATAAATTGTACTGTTGCTATAAATTGCAAACCAGAATTTTTATTGACTCTCTCTCTCTCTCTCTCTCTCTCTCTCTCTCTCTCTCTCTCTCTCTCTCATTTTTAGATAGTTTTCAGTCTCAGAATATTTGTATTGTCTGGAAAATAAGTCTCGGGAATTGCGCAGATATTTTCAACTACTAACATACTTTTAAGTCTTATGTCTCAGTATATGGCCTGACTTTCTGATCTTCGTCTGCATTTGGCTATCTGTTATCGTGCTTTTTTTTTTTTTTTTTTTTCGTGGAGGGGACAATCTTGCGGGGTTCAGGCCTTTGGTTCCTTCTTCCTTTCTTAAAAAAAAATAGTAGAATGTTTGCTGGTAAGTATAAACCGAAAAAGTTTTGACTCATTTAGCATATCAGTTGTATTTACACCCCTCATGGTTGGGGTAGCTCAAGTATTGTATTGTAATTAAAGCAGGTGACTTTATTTAGCAAAGAACAACTCATAGGAGGCTAAGAATGTTAAAGAAATTGAGTAGTCTTCACCTGCTCTTGGACAACTGTGAGGAAGTAACACAAATGAGTGACTCGTGTAGATTGTACTGTTCCAGGTTTGACTTTCTGGTGTTAAAGTGATTCTGCGATTGTTACTGTTCTTGATGGGGCTTTTAATTCCACCTTTATCAGTGGGCTGCGGAGAGGAAGTGAACGTGGAGGTGAGTGGTGAAGATTGGAATATTTCAGATCTGATGTTCACAGCTCTGTGCTCCTAACTCATAATCAGCGGGATATTTGCAGTCTAGCTCAGGATTTTGTGAGTGGGGAGATCTTAAACTTCCTGCTCATAATCAACAGGAACTTTGCAGTCTGATTCAAGGGTTTGTGAGTGGCGAGATCTGAGAGTAAATGGAGACAAGGGTAAAGCGATGGTTGGTGAGAGAAGATGTGATTTGCAATGTGCTGTGTTGGCAGTCGACGAAATTACACTATCTCACGGACATCATGAAGTGCAATTTTGTGTCAATCGTTTGGCCTGAGGAGGTAGAGTCGAGAATTTTGAAAACTTTAGTATTTTGTCCATAAATGCGTGACCTGATTTTAATTGCTTTATATCTATGGTATTTACGTATATATATAAATTCCCCCTCTCCTTTTTTTTTTTTTTTTTTTTTTTTTTTTTTTTACTCCCTTTCGAGAAGTGAGAATGGTTTTGATGTTTTCCTCGACGTGTGTGTGTGTGTGTGTGTGTGTGTGTGTGTGTGTGTGTGTGTGTGTGTGTGTGTGTGTGTGTGTGTGTGTGTGTGTGTGTGTGTGTGTGTGTGTGAAAGCAGAATAGCTCCATTTGTAAAACGATTTTATGCCCAATTTGGTGGAAGAGTTTAGGGTCAGCCAAGGAATTCACTTGCTGTTCTTGAGAACGAATAAATCAAAGGTCAAGATCACAGGACTAGTTCAAAGTCTGACCATGCAAAGTCAACCTAAACAACTTTTACCCGATTTTGACCAAACTTGGTGGAGATGTTGAGGGTATGGAAGGAACGACGGGATACGAATTTAAGAATAATCAGTCATGTCAGAGGTCAAGGTCGGAGGGCAAGATTAGAGTATGACCCATGGATCTATGTGAGTAAATTAAAAAAAAAAAAAAAAAGAATACCTGATGAGAACGAAACGGTGAATGGGTTGAGGATCAGCCAAGGGATTTTTTTTTTTTTAACAAGTCAGGTGGCAAGGTCAGTTTAAGAAGCATTTTTCGTCCGATTTAGACTAGACTTTTTGGAAGGGTTAAAGGTAAGACAAGGATAAAGGAATTCGATTATGAGAGCAGTCAGTCAGAACTCAAGGTCACAGGATAGGGCAAAGGTCATGATCAGAGCGAGGTCGTCATATATATTTTTTTTTTACCCGATTTAGACCGAACTTGGTGGGAGGGTTATGGGTCAGGCAAGGATGAAGTAATATGATTTTGAGAGCAGTGAGTGGAAGGTCAAGGGAACAGGGTAAAGTCAAATGGTCAGCCCGTAGAGGAATTGGTGGGGGAGATGGACTCTGAGTATCCTGATGTTCCTGATTCTGTAGCCTCTTCACCCCAAGTATAGTATTGGGACAGAGGATGATGATGATGATGATGATGATGTTGACGACGATGATGATGATAATGATGATTGATACCGATATTGATGATTGGTGTTGATGATGATGACAGCTGACAGGAAGACAAACTGACTTATCTCCCTGTCAGAAATCATTAGAAACATTTAATGATATTCACGTCAAGAAAACCGTACTGCCTGACAATCAATGTATCAAAACAACTGCATTTTTTCCCCTTCATTTGAACACCAGGGAAAAGACACAGAGGCTAAAATATTCTAAAGGAAAAAAAACATTCCACCATCTCTCAACTTTCCCTTCCCTGATGAATTTGCTATGTGACTCTATATTCCCAGTGGTGTTGTGTCGCTTCTTGGTGGTGGTGGTGGTGGTGGTGGTGAATGTGGTAGTGGTGGTGGTGGTGGTGGTGGTGATGGCAGATTTTTACTTCCTTCTATGGTGGTGGTTGGTGGTGGTGGTAATAGAAGCAGCAGTAGGTGTAGTAGTAATAGTAGTAGTTGTTGTTGTTGTTGGTGGTGGTGGTGGTAGTAGTAGTAGTTGTTTGTATTGGTGGTGGAGGCTGGATTGTTGTTGATAGTGTTGGTGGGAGCTTCTGTATCATAGTATTGGCAAAAGTTGATGTTTTTGTTTGTTGCTGTTTTTACGGGTGGTAGAAGTCCATTGTTGTTGTTGTTGTTGTAGTTTTTGTTGTTTGTGGTGGTGGTGGGAAATTCTGTTGCTGGTATCGTTGCTTGTCGGTAGAACTTATAACGATTGTGGCGGTGGGACGTATAATAATCAGTGGTATTGTTGTGGTGAATGTGGTGGTGGTGGTGGTGGTGGTGTGTATTGGGCAGTTCTCCTCCTCCAGTTCGTATTTTCCACGTTAGATTATCCTACACGTCATTCATATTATATTTAGAGCTGTTGTATTATTTTTGAAGTTATTGTTCATTTTGCTTTACTTGATAACGGGGAATGTGTTATCATATGTTTGCTTCGTGTATTGTATCTGTGTTTTATCTGTTTTTTTTTTCTACGGTATGTTTCGTTTTAGTGATGTTTATTTTGAGTGTTTTTGTGGTTATATTCCTTTGTTATTTAGTCAAACTCATGATAAAATTGGGTATTAGGTTTATAAGTCTGTTAATGAGTATGATTCTCTCTCTCTCTCTCTCTCTCTCTCTCTCTCTCACACACACACACACACACACACACACACACACACACACACACACACACACACACACACACACACACACACACACACAAGGCAATCCATCACCTCCCCCTTTTCACACACACTCCCACGCGGCCTCTCACGTCAGTAAATCTTATCTTCAACCTCTTTTGTTCTCTCTGGTGAAGGGCGTCTCGTTGTTCTCCAGTTCTCTCCCTGTGCTTGTGGCGGGCCCCTGGGTCAAAACAATACCCCCCGCCCTGAAGAAAAGCCCTGGAAGCCGCCTGAGAAAAGCCACGTCTTGAAGAAAGGCGTAGACTCCAAGATGACTGAGGTCGCTGTCTTACTGTCCTCCTCAGTTGGGTACCGCTGATGATGATGATGATGATGATGATGATGATGATGATGAAGATGAAGATTATGATGATGATGATGATAATAACAATAACAATAATAACAATAATAATAATAATAATAATAATAATAATAATGCGTTCTTTCATCTAACTTCATCTATTTTCTTTAATATTTTCTGTCCCTTCTTTCCACGCGTCTCATTCTTTCATAATTTTCAGTTTGTTTGTTTGTTTTTTTGTTTACTTATCCTTTAACCTTCTCTCCTTTCCTCCTCTCTTCCTTCTCCTTCCCTCCTCTTTCTTCTTTCCTCCTCTCTCCGCGCTTCGTCTCTCTTCACCTTTACGAGTGTTCTATTCTCCTTCCCCCAACCCCTTTCTTTCCTCCTCTCCCCTTCTCCTCTTTCCTCTCTCTCTCCTCTCCTCGTGTTATTTCTCGCCCCCCCCCGCCCTTCATACCTCATCTCCTTTCCTCTCTTCTCCTCTCCTCTCCTCTCACTTCTCTCCTTTCTCCTTCCTAATCATTTTCTCTCCTCCCCTTTCCTGTCCTCTTAATTTCTCATTTCTGCTCCCTGTCCTACTCTCTTCTCCTCCTCCTCCTCTTCCTCCTCCTTCTCTCTTCAACACTCCTTTCCCTCCTTTCGTTCACATCACTTCTCTTATCACTTCTCTTATTTCCATTCCTCTTCTCTCCCTTTCCTCTTCCATCTCATTTTATAATAGCTACCTCCTCTCCTCTTCTCTACTCTTCATTTCTTCCCCTTCCTCTTCCCTTGTTTTAATTTCCGCTTCTCTCTTCCACTCCTACACTTCCTTCACATTTGCCTCCTTTTCCTCTCCTTTCCCTTCCCTTCCTTTCTTTTCCTTTCTATTCCCCACCTTTTCCTTCCTTTTCTTTCCCCTTCCTTCCTTTCCTCTCTTTTTCCTTCCCTTCTCTTCCCTTCCCTTCCTCTTCTTTCCTTTCCCTTCCTTTTCATTTCTTTCCTCTTCTTCCCTTCTATTCCATCTCATATGCCTCCTCCAAACTCCTTTCCTTTCCACACACCACGTAATTTCCTCTTCTCTCTTTTTCTGTCACTTTCTGTTCATGTCTTGTTATACTGTAGTGTCATGTTATCTCTCTCTCTCTCTCTCTCTCTCTCTCTCTCCTTATTTTTTCTCATCTTTACTCATTGTCTGTTTTCTTTTTTTCAGCTTCTCGATTATTTATTTCTTCATTCCATTTGACTTTCTGCTCCTACACTGAGTCGCCATGTACCTCCTCCTCCTCCTCCTCCTCCTTCATGGCTTCAAAATTATGGGAAAGCGTTTCCAAACCCATGAAGCAAAATATTTCTTCTTTAACAGAGTTGTAAATATCTGGAACAGATTACCCTCAGACACCGTGAACAGTATCTCAGTTGAGACATTCAAAAACAAAATAGACATGTATTTGTATGAGAATCCTCAGCTGACTCTGTTTCTGTCCGGATAACTTGTTTTTATAGCAACGTGTAAGTTCATTCCCCTTTTGTCTACAAGACATCCCGTAAACAATGTACCCGTACATAGAGTCGAGTCACGTCATTATACATTTTTCAGTTAATTCAATGCAAATAAAGTAATATAAGTACAGATTAGGATCTGCATAGATAGCCCTGAGTTAACGGTCACTACTCTTACTTCCGACCTGTGATGGGCTGTGGATCACTGAGGGTCCCTGTTAGTCAAGTGACCACCATCGGGATTTTTTTAATGTACCAGGGGTCACTGCTTCAGGATGAAACTTGTGTACTTGTCCCACATGGGAGAGTTCCTTGTCTCAGTGGAGTGAACGGAGCTAGGGACTGATTGACTGCTGCCTACCTTAAAAGCGCCAGGCAAGGCTGCCGCACCGCCCAAACACCCACGCTGTGCAGTCCCCTCGTGTCTACATGACACCCCGTAAACTTAACATAGCGTCGCGTCATGTCATTATACATTTTTCAATTTGCTCAATGCAAATGAGGTATGATACAGTAAGCACAGATTAGGATCTGCACAGATAACCCTGAGTTAACGGTCACTACTCTTACTTCCGACCTGTGATGGGCTGTGAATCACTGAGGGTCCCTGTTAGTCATGTGACCACCATCGGGATTTTTTTAATGTACCAGGGGTCACTGCTTCAGGAGGAAACTTGTGTACTTGTCCCACATGGGAGAGTTCCTTGTCTCAGTGGAGTGAACGGAGCTAGGGCCTGATTGACTGCTGCCTCCCTAAAAAGCGCCAGGAAAGGCTGCCGCACCACCTCTAAACATCCACACTGTGCAGTGTGTAATTTCCACGTTATGTCCACAGACTTTGCATTAACTCAATGTACCGTACCGGTTTATAATGTCATGCTGTAACTGATAGTTTATTTGATTACTTTCCCTTTCAGGTTACTCAATCGGATACCTTACAGACAGTGTATTATAGAATGTGACTTTTCCTTTCCAGTATTTCCTATGAAATTTCCATGTCAGCTTTTCCATGCTGCATGGTGGTTTTTGTGGTTTTTCTTACTTTTTCCTTGAGGGTTTGGTGGTGAGGAGAGCCTTCTTGCTTTACTATCCTTATCCTTCAGCATGTAGAGTTAGATCTTGTAGTCATAGTTTTCTCTGTAACAAGCAGCCTCGAAAGGACCACGAGGTCTGTTGCTGCTTGCTTTCCTATGTAATCCTTTGCAATCTTCCTCCTCCTCCTCCTCCTCCTCCTCCTCCATCGGATGCATGTCCCCTTCCCCGTTGTCGTCTTTAAAACTTCTTTCCCCTCCCCTCTCCTCTTTTCCTTCCCCCTTCCTTTCATTTTATCTGTCCTTCCACTCCTCTTCTCCCTCTTGTGAGTCTTCTTGTGCCTCCTCCTTCTCTCCTTTTCCGTTAACCTCTTTTCTTACCTTTCCTCCTCTTTTCTTCCCCCCTCCCCTCTCCTTCCCTGATTTCTCTTTTCAAGTCATCTTTTTTCTCTCTACCTCTCTTTTCTCCCATTTTCTTTCCTCCCCTCCTCACCTTCCCGTCCTCTCCTTCCCGTCCTCTCTCTCTCTCATTTCTCTTTTACTTTTCTCTTCTCCACCTGTCTTTCCTTTTCTTCCCTCTCTTCTCTTCCCCCCGTTCTCCTCTTTCCTCCCTCTCCTTTTGCTCCCCTCACCTTTCTCCTCCCCCTCACCTCCCTGCTTTCCATTCTCCACTTTTCCTCCCCTCTCCTTTCCCCCCTCTCTCCTCTTTTGTCCCCTCTCTGCATCCCTGTGCTTTCATTTTCTCTCCTCCTCTTTTTCTTCTCTCCTTCTCCCCTCTTCTCTTTTCCCCTCTCATCTTTCCCTCTCTTCTCTTTTCTCCCTTCTCTTCATCCTTTTGTCTGCTTTTATCTCCCACCTCTCCTTACCCCCTCTCTCCTCTCCTTTTTTCTCCCCACTTCTTTCTTCCCCCCCTCTCTTCTTCCCTTTGTCTACTTTCATCTCCTTTCCTATTTAGTCCCGTTCTCCCCTTCTCCCCCCCTCTCCTCTTTTCTCCCCTTTCTCCATTCCTCTTTTCAGCTCCTCTCCTTCTCTTTACCTCCTCTCTCCTCTTTTCTACCCACCCCTCCATCCCCCCATCTCTTCTTCCCTTTGTTTTTCATCATCTCGCCTCTCCTCCTTTTTTCCCTCTCCTGTTTTCTCCCCTCTCTCCTCTCTTCCCCCTCCTCCCTCATTTCTTCTGCTATCGTCTCCTTCCCTCCTTCTCTGAGTCGTTTCGTCCGGCGGCCAGAAGTTGCCAGACAGCATTGGGAAGTTGGTGAAAGCTTTGTGTTTCCCTGACGGTGCAGTTCCCCTTAGTGCTGTGCTGCTGCTGATGGCCCTGTGTGTGTGTGTGTGTGTGTGTGTGTGTGTGTGTGTGTGTGGCGGGATTGGGAGAGAACGGAGGAAGAGTGATGGGGAGAGGGAGGGATTGGGAGCGGGGGAAAGAGGTGTGTGTGTGTGTGTGTGTGTGTGTGTGTGTGTGTGTGTGTGTGTGTGTGTGGCGGGAGGGGGGAGATTGGGAGAGGGAGGAGGAGGAATGGGGAGAGGGGAGGATGGATTAGGAGAAGGGGAGGAGGGATTGAGATGGGGTGAGAAACAGGGATAGGCAAAAGAGTGAGGCGAAATAGCGAAGGTGGTAAGGTTGGTGTTGATGGGGAGATTGGAGGGAAGTGATGAAGGGGAGATAGTTGGGGGAAGGGGTTAAGAATGATGGCAAGAATAGTAGTGGTTGTGGAGAGAATATAAACATCAAATTAACATTAGAATACAGATACGCAACTTAATATCCAAATCCAACCATACATCGAAGTTATTTACCTCTTTCGTGGCTCACTCATGACGCCACTGATTATCGGAAGCTGATTCACCTGGTGCTGTGTGAAAGGTAATCAGGAATGTTTTGGTTCCCTCTTGCACACCTTACCTTTGTGGATTTGCAAGGGGAAGAGGGGTTGCAGAAAGTAAGCCTAGAAAATAGCACGATACTGACAAAGGGGAAATGCAGCACTGGATTTTGACAATCTGATGCTACATTGCCCAGTGATATATTAAGTGTGGTGTTCTTTATAGGAATGCACTGTGATTTTTACCATTAACTTGAAATGCAGATGTAATGGTAGTGGAATGTGGGGACTCCATCGCCTCTACTTATGGTACAAGCAACATCTTAGCGTATTTCTTAAGCTACGGGATGAAGAAGGAAAGAGACTAATGGGAACCTGTATAATTCATGCTCGTATGCGGACCAAGAAACTGATTTTTGCGAGTACATCTTCTCACCTCATTTGGATGTACAGTAGTGTAATCGTATTTTACCGCTATGATAACAGTTATTTGTGGTCATTTTTGTTGTTTATACCCATTGTCTGCCTTCATCACCCTTCCTCCTCTCTCCCTCATCCTGTTTTCCCATCCTCTTCCATTCCTTTTATCCCTATTCAACTTCTTCTTGATCCTCATCCTTTTTTTATTCCGTTTACTAGCCACCCCAATTCTCTCCCCTCTTTCCCCATTCTCTTCCATTCTTTGATCTCTCTTCACCTTCTTTTCTTCCCTTCTTGATTCCATTCACTAGCCATCCCAGAGTTCATTTTTGTACCCATTGTCTGCTCTCATCTCCAGTCCTTCTCTCTCTCTCTCTCTGTCGCCCTCTATTCCCCACCCTCTTCCTCTCCTTCGATCTCTCTCTTCAACTTCTTTTCTTCCCTTCTTGATGCCATTCACTAGCCACGCCAAAGTTTATGAGCGTCGGCCAGGAAGATTAGTTTGCACAGGGAAGACAGAGCTGGTTGTGCCTGCAGGGAACATGTCCACGTAATATCCACTACTCCCGTGGAACTTGTAAGGCAACTTGTGAGAGAGGCTGCTGCCCAAGTGGTGCAGGCGCCGGCAGCTGGTCCGGACACAGTGACACGTATTGTCGTCGGGGCTCCCTAACACCTCTTCCTTAACGATTTATTCCCCAAACTACTCATTAATGGCCCCTGGTTTGCTTCTGATGTCTTTTTTTCAATATCTCCACAATACTCAGTAATTTCCCGTGGTTTGCATCTGATGTCTTTTCAGTATCGACATAGATTGCATGAATAGCACACAAGAATATGTAACGGAGCAGAATCAGATTAGTAAGGTTCCTAAGCGATACAGCCCAGTGACATATGTAGCCTGACGTCCGCCAAGCACGCACACAACTAGCCCACAATCCCGCCCAACTCGGCAGCGCGCCAGATGAAACCTACCAACTTGCTCAAGAGTTGTACCTGAGGACACAACACTGACGCAAATTACTGTTCCCACCAGGTGTTCCCTCATCCCGACAGGTGGACCCTCACGAACAACGGACGCTCACAGACTTCCGTAGTACTATCAGGTCGTCAGAGTAGTATCTACAGAAATATTAGAGGATTACAGTGCTATTACTCGAAGTGCATGATGCCCGTAGTATTATCATTGAAAGTCGAGGTGGCTAGCACAGAAACGCCAAGTGGTCACGCATATACTGTAGTATTACACAAGTGCTCGTGGGCCCTTCGGGCCCTCTCGCACTTGCTCCTGCGGAGGGCACATGGCTCGAGCAGACTCGATTTCTAAAAGTCCCGATACCGAATGAACTGTTTTCCAAACCAAACTTTGATCGATCTTAAATAAAAAATCATGAATAGAGATGGGAACAAGTTTTTCGACATCAGCAAATTTTCTGCGATTTTCATGCCACTTTTGGTGCACCAGGACGCCTCCGTACCGGTAAAAGGCGCCCTCACCTCGCTTCGGGAATGGAACCCAAGTTGTCCGCACGCAAGTCCGAGATATTAACCACTCGGCCACGGCAACCGTTCGGGCGCCGGGAGCGGCGTTTTTGGGTCAAAATTTGATCGCTCGTTAAATATAGTGGTAGTTTTTCATTCGTGATGGGACCAAGTTTTTTCACATCAGCGAATTTTTTGCGATTTTTGTGCCAATTTTGGTGCGATTTGAATGTGTAGTTTCGGCTGCCGAAAACACACACACACACACACACACACACACACACACACACACACACACACACACACACACACACACACACACACACACACACACACACACACACACACACACACACACACACACACACAGCTAGTGCTATAGAGGGTTAGAAGTGATGCTTACGGTCGGTGAAAATTCTAAATGGTCATCACAGCTTTACTATCAGTACCCTCAGATAGTCCTTTATATATTTACCAGTACAATAATAAATAATAATAATAATAGTAGTAGTAGTAGTAGTAGTAGCAGAAGCTTTTTCAAGACCGGTAATAAAGCAATATCCACAACAGCAAGTCATAACATCTAAAGTATAGCTTACCATTGATATTCACAGGCGATATATGAAGCCCACATTCTCGGCAATATCGATAAAGCCACCACTTCACTGCAATGACGTGTTTTTATTCATTCTTGTTACGTTTCATATGACTTCATTCAACTCTGGAGAAACCTCACGTATGGAAGGGGTTACTGAAGGCTGTATCGAGCACTTCCGGATCAAAATCTCACCTGAGCTGATTAAATCGTTTGTAATTAAGAAGATATTAAAAACTATGTCATCTGTGTGTGTGTGTGTGTGTGTGTGTGTGTGTGTGTGTGTGTGTGTGTGTGTATGTGTGTGTGTGGGGGGGGGGCCTGAAAGAGCCTCTAAAATCGCATGTAATTAAAAAGATATTAACAACTATATCATCTGTGTGTGTGTGTGTGTGTGTGTGTGTGTGTGTGTGTGTGTGTGTGTGTTTGGCCTGAAGGAGCCTCTTGTTGACCCTGCTAACGAGGCCTTACCTGTGAGTGCCCAGCTTAATTACCAGGTGTTGTGAAGGAGCTCTGAGCTGCCGGGGATCGCATTAACAAGGACGAGAAGAGCTTGAGATTAGTACCTGTCGACTCTGCAAGGTGATTTAGGCAGACTCTTATTCCAGGAAGCTCCCTAGCACCTCTTCCTTTGCGATTTATTTTTTTTTTAATACGGCTGGTTAATATTTGAGTGTTATGTTTTATGGTGTTGCTTGAATAACTTAAATGACACAGAAGCAGCTCCGTAGCAAATCTTCCTTATTGATTTATTTTCTAGAGTACCCATTGATATCCTCTTTTTTGCTTCCTGTATCGTGTATAATAACGAGATAGATTGGATGAATAGCACACAGGAATGTGGTAAGGGAGCAGAATCAGGAATAAATCGATAAGGAAGGGGTGTTAAATAAGCTTCCCAACCCCAAGAGAATACAGCCTCTAGTATTGCCTTATTCTGCTACTGAAATACGGGAAATAAGATGCCAGAGGAGGAAATAAGGTGCCAAAGAACGGAAGTCTTCACCTGGTTTTAGTTAATGAGCTGCAGGTGTTGAGCAGGTGTAAGGTACCACTGATTCTGATTTACAATGATTCTCTCTCTCTCTCTCTCTCTCTCTTTGTGTGTGTGTGCGTGTGTGTGTGTGTGTGAGAGAGAGTGAGAGAGAGGTACTGTATCGTCCTTACCTTCGTTAACTACGAAGAGGTCTAAAGAGGCAAGAGAGTATATTAAAGAGCTCACTTCCATGATGAATTTCTCTATTTAACCATACACCATTTTATTTTATTCTCCTATTTTTCTGTTTTATTCATCTAGTAATAAATTAGTGTCTTGAGGCTATATTAATCCCTCTAAAACCCCCCCCACACCTAAAAAATAAAATCCAAGTATAAATGGTGTAATTAGCTTTTGTATGAGGGTACCGCATGTGTGGTGTATAGCTATGGGTTTATTGTGGTTTATGCTGAGTAAGGGAAATAAGTAAAGACATGACCAGGCGAGGGAATGGGAGTAGACTGTATTTAGATCCTATTGAAGGGCGTGTGCAGGCGTGTAGGTGGAGAGTATGACAGATTTGCATCCTTAGCTTAGAGTATTGAGAGGGGCGTGAGGGGAAATGTGGAAAAACACGTACAGACCTATCAGAGAGGGAGCTGTAGAGCCGCACTGTTAATGTCGCTAGTGTGGTGCGGTATGGGAGGATGCATTTGTGTGGTGTGAGAGTGTTGTGTGGTGTGGTGTGGTGCGTGGTGTTTGGTGTGGAAGTGTGGTGCGGTATGGGAGGATGATTTTGAGTGGTGTGGTGTGTTTTATAGTGTGGTATGGTGTGGTGTGGAAGTGTGATGCGGTATGGGAGGATGATTTTGTGTGGTGTGGTGTGAGAGTGTTGTATAGTGTGGTGTGGTGTGATGTGGTGTGGCTTCCCTAAAGTCTACGGTCGTGAAACACCTCGCTTCCGAATATTGTTAGTGAGAGGTTGACTGACAGAGGCGTTCCTACAGTACAGTCTTCTCCCCCATCTAAGTATAGTACAGTATTATAATTGTACAGAGACCCAGCTGAAAATGTTGTTACTAGTATTTATAGTGATACCAAGAAGGGAATATTGTCACGTGTGTATTAAGTCCATTGAGAAGGAAAGGGAACGGGAGACGGCTCCAGGAACCCCAAACCTCCCCTCTGGATACGCCCCTTGACTTGCTAATGAATATTTGGACAGCGCTGATGAAGGACAAAGCCCGGAAGTAATGGGACACGGGGCAGGAACAAAGAATGGGGAGAGAGGATTCATTTGGTAAGACAAGCGAGAGAGGACCAGGGCAGGGACCGTGACAAAGCGGGCTCTGTGGATGAGGAATGAGTGTAAAAAGACCTCCACTCTGGATGAAAAGACCATTCTTGGGACGCGGGAAGACATTTTTAGCTGTCGACGAGAAAATCCGGCCACGGTTTCAAGTTCTGGTTTCAGTTTCATAATGTAGATACATCACACCTGTTAGAGATTGTTAGACACTTTCTCTAACTCGAATAAAATAGCCTGTTTGTAGCAAAAATAAAATAGACAACCTTCGAGCAGAAGGATGTAATGCCACAAAATATTCAAGTATCTCCCTAAAGCATGAAACAGTTGCTGGAGTCTTGAACTACTGGCACTTTATTTACGGGGTCAGGATTGATTTGCCGTCTCGAATCATTTTTTCGAATCACATGCATTTTCGAATCAATTGCTTTTTGGAATTACTTCTTTTCTTGAATTTTTTGCTGTCTCGAATTATTTGGGGAGACTAAAGATGTTTGTGGTGTCACATTCTTTACGAAGCTCCAGTTCTTTGCGGAGTCATTAATTAAGTCCAAATTCCGAAAATCTTGGCGTATATTCGACTTATACCCGAAGCCTGGAATTATACCTGAGTCTCGAATTATTTGCGGGAGACTTTTTTTTTCCTCGGAGTCTCGATTTTTTTTTTATTTCTCTCAAATTATATCCGGAGCCTCGAATTCTTTCTGGAAGTCTCGAATGGTCTCGATTCTTTGCACTGTCTCGAATCATTTGCGAAGCCTCGAATTCTTTGCCGAGTCTCGAATTCTTTGCGATGTGTGGAATTTATCGTGACAGTCTCGGGAGGGGAGAGGGTGGGGAGGGGACGGGGATGGAAGAGAGAGAGAGAGAGAGAGGGGGGGGGACGTTCTTGTGGTGGGGAGGCGGTAGTTTATGGGGACACAACTTTGGCCTGCCTCCTCCTTCCTCGCCCCCGCCTGTCCCACACTCGGGCGTAAGTCTGAGGTACGGGTTCTCGTCCCACGCCACCACTCCATGCCACTCCACCCCACTCCACACTGTCACTCCATACTTCTCCACTTCACACCACACCACACCCCGCACAACCATTACATATCCCTCCACTCAACACCAGACTTTACTACACCCCACACGTCACACTTCACATCACCACTCTGTTCCATACCGTCTCAGTACCACATTATAGTACACCACCCCTCCACACCTCCACTCCCTACTCAGTCACACCACACCACACCATCCCTTCATACCCACTCTACACCTCCCTAAATTACACCACACCACGCTACACCACTTCTAGGTCCACTCCACACCACCCAGTACCATTCCACGTCCCACACCATCTCAACCCACCTCACACCACTCCAACCCAGCCCAGTTTGTCTATGTCTCTTCATTTCAAATATCACAGATTCTCTCTCTCTCTCTCTCTCTCTCTCTCGAACGTATCATCTCTCTTCCTTTTTCTCCACTCCTCTTTTTTTCTCTCTCTCTCTTTTCCTCCTCTTTTTTTCTCCTCTCCACTTTTTCTCTTCGTCTCGCCCCTCCACTTCGGCACTGTTTATGTGAGAGAGAGCCGACCTTGCCCAGCCTCGCCGAACGTGTTATTGTTGTCTGCTCCCACGCCGATTCTCTCTCTCTCTCTCTCTCACACACACACACACACACACACACACACACACACACACACACACACACACACACACACACACACACACACACACACACACACACACACACACACACACACACACACACACACACACGCTTTTCTCCTGGTCTCCACGCCGCCTTAAGTTTTTTCAAAGCTGCATTTTTCACACATGCTATTTACGTTCCTCCTGTTTTTTTTTTTTGTTTTTTTTCACGATTTTTTTTGTCTCCACGTTGTCTTAGTTTTTTTCTCTCTCTCTGAAGTTGATAATATGTTTTCGTCCTTCCTCCTCTGTAATTTATTTTATTCTCGTCTTTCTCTTCGTAAACAGTTGGTATTTTATTTATTCGCATTGTCTTTACCTGTTCTTTATGTCTTAGACTCTCTCTCTCTCTCTCTCTTTTCGTAAACAGTTGGTATTTCATTTATTCCAATTATCTTTACTTGTTCTTTATTTCTTAGACACTCTCTCTCTCTTTCTCTCTCTCTCTCTCTCTCTCTCTCTCTCTCTAGGTGTTGCCCGGTTCTTTTCCCGTCTCCCTGTCGTGTGTCCGAGGGTGTTTGTGACAGGTTATGTGTCAAAAGTAATTGTAAGAGAATTTTCTTTATTTTTCTCTCCTTGTTTTGAGGGGCATTTTCTTCATTTTCCTCTTCTTTTATCATGAGACATTTTCTTCGTTTTTCACTCCTTGTTTTGAGGCATTTTTTTCATTTTTCTCTTCTTGTTTTGAGGCATTTTTTTCATTTTTCTCTTCTTGGTTTGAGGCATTTTTCTTGTTTTGAGGCTTTTTTTTCTTCATTTTTCTCTTCTTGTTTTGAGGCATTTTTTTCATTTTTCTCTTCTTGTTTTGAGGCATTTTTTTCATTTTTCTCTTCTTGTTTTGAGGCATTTTCTTCATTTTTCACTTCTTGTTTTGAGGCATTTTTTTCATTTTTCTCTTCTTGTTTTGAGGCATTTTCTTCATTTTTCGCTTCTTGTTTTGAGGCATTTTTTTCATTTTTCTTGTTTTGAGGCTTTTTTTTTTATTTTTCTCTTGTTTTGAGGCATTTTTTTCATTTTTCTCTTCTTGTTTTGAGGCATTTTCTTCATTTTTCTCTTCTTGTTTTGAGTTTTTTCATTTTTCTCTTCTTGTTTTGCGGCATTTTTTTCATTTTTCTCCTTGTTTTGAGGCATTTGTACATTTTCTGTTGAGGCATTTTCTTCATTTTTTCTTTTGTTTTGAGAGGCATTTTTTTTCATTTTTCTCCTTGTTTTGAGGCTTTTTTTTTTCATTTTTCTTCTTGTTTTGAGGCATTTTTTTTCATTTTTCTTCTTGTTTTGAGGCATTTTTTTTCATTTTTCTTCTTGTTTTGAGGCATTTGTACATTTTCTGTTTTTTTCTGTTGAGGCATTTTCTTCATTTTTTTTCTTTTGTTTTGAGAGGCATTTTTTTTTCATTTTCCTCTTCTTTTATATTGAATTTTTTTTTTTCATTTTCTCATCTTTTTTCTTTTGATGCATTTTGTAATTTTTTTGTCTTGTTTTGAGTGTCATTTTCTTAATTTCTCTCTTTTCTTCTTGTTTTGAGAGGCATTTTCTTCATTTTCTCTTCTTCCTTTTCTTCTTTTGAGAGGTTGTTTTTGCCCATTTTGCAGCCATACCCCGTCCTTAGGTGAGAAAGAAGATTAGGGGGTCGTTGCTTATATTGGTGGTTGTGGTGGTGGTGATGGTGGTGGTGGTGGTGATGGTGGTGATTATGGTGATGGTAGTTGTGGGTGTGGGTGGTGGGGATGATGAAGATGGTAGTGGTAGCGGTGGTGATGGTGATAATGATGATGGTGGTTGTGGATGTAGATTGTGGTGGAGGTAGTGGCGGTGGTGGTGGCTGTGGTTGGTGGTAGCGATAGTGATGATGATGGTGGTGGTGGTGGTGGTGGTGGTGGTGGTGGTGGTGGTTGTGGTGGTGATGGTGTTGATGATGGTGATGGTGTTAGTGGTGATGGTGATGATGATGATTATTATTATTATTATTTTAATGGTGGTGGTGGTAGTTGATGATGATGGTGTTAGTGATGCTGGTGGGGATGATTTCTGTGCTCTTTCAAATGATACCGTCCTCGTACAGAATCTCCTTTTGTTTTCACCCATTCACCAAGAGAATGTAGTGTTCAAGTCATTTTTTATTTTATTCTTACTTTCATTTTAGGATAGAGCTCTTGGAACTGGAAGCGTTAAACAGAGCTTCCCTTAACTCCTTCAGAGCCTCTCCTAAGCTCTAAGAAATAGCCAGGGAGTACTAAGAAACTAATAAGACGTCATCGTACTGAAGGGGTTAAGATGGGGTTAGGAAAAGACTGTGGTATGTTAAAGAGCAGATATGCTAATATATCTGTGTTTTTATATATTTATTTTTCATTTATCTTTACAGGTAGGTGGGACGAGTTTGTTAGCGTGTGTTATGGAGTGGATATGAAAATTGTAAAAGATATATCAGTGTTTTTATTCATCTACCTATTTATTTTTTATTTATCTTCACAGGTAGGTGGGGCGAGTTTGTTACCAGCCCAGCGCTCACGACCTCTGCGTTTTTCTCTGAAGGTAACGTGGATTAAGTACAGGTATATGTGTGAAATTGGGATAAAAACTCGCCTAATATTTCACCGTCTCTGCTTCTCACTTTCCTCTGCTGGCTAATGTTGCTTAGTTGGGAGAGGCTTGGTATGTTTCTGTACCTATTATTTCACCTCTTCTGCTTGTGTTTTCCCTCTGCTGGCCAATATTCCCAAGGTGAGAGAGGTGTGGTATGTTTCACTGCCTAATATTTTACCTCTTCTACTTGTCACTTTCTTGTGCTGGCTAATATTCCTAACTGAGAGAGGCTGTTTCTCTGCCTAATGTTTCACCTGTTGTCAATCTTCCCTGCCGGCTAATATTCCTAAACTGAGAGAGGCTTGTTGTGCTTCTCTCCCAACAGTTAGTTCTCTTCGATATGATGCGTTTAGAGCACATAGGTAGGAAAGAGACGGATAATCCCGAAGTTTGAAGCAGATTGAGATAGTAGGCAGATATTTTTTTTTTCCATTGACTGAGCATAAATTTTACTTTGGACATAGATTTTACTTTGATTACATATATATATATATTTTTTTTTTACGAAGACAAGGACAAAGGGTCACCAATCCGTGTTGTTACAGGCCATTGTTGATTTTAACGTTAATATCTTTTCATTTACTGATATTTATTTTTATCTGTTTTGAGAGAGTGAGAGATTGTTTTCTTATTACCGACTCGTTACTCTACCAGCGATACTTATTATTATTATTATTATTTTTTTTTTTTTTTTTGGTCAGGGAGTAGTATTTTGGGAACTTAAGGTTTTTCTTCTATAAGCGTCAATAGGATTCCGTTCTGTCACAAGATGCTTACGACTTTGGAAAGCTTCTTACACCCGTGCGTGGTGGTGGGGGAGCAGGGGAGGTAGTAGGGGAGGAGGGTATAGAAGGGAAGATGAGGTAAAAGGAGGAAGGAGGGAAAGGAAGGAATTCAAAGTTATATTATCATTCTCTCTCTCTCTCTCTCTCTCTCTCTCTCTCTCTCTTCGTGTCTGTCTGCTTATGTGTGTATCGATTGCTCTGTTTTATATATATATATATATATATATATATATATATATATATATATATATATATATATATGGACACAATGGGTGCTGTGGTTGAACCAGTGTCGTTTACTATAAAGTATGCTTGCACCCAGTCGGCTTGCGTTGGCCGATTACACTTGGTTCACAGACTACACACACATCCAAAGCCACTCCAACACTACAATTACACTTACAAGCAATTCTCACCCTACATACAATCTCTACCGGACAGCCTAAGCCACTTGGTAGAGATACATTGGCTGTATTGTCCCCACTTCGGTCAGGAAAGGCTGGTCCTGCAGTGGATACTCAAACGGCTGATGATGATGATGATAATGATGATGATGATATGTATATTAAAGAAAGAGAGTATAGTAATCTTTGGAGATTTTTCCTGCCTTGTATCTAAGGCTCACCAAAATTCATGCATCAAGTATTCATGCAGTTGAAGTGGACCAGTTTCGTCAGATGAACACACCAATTATAATGTCCAGGATCGCCGGGCATTAGCCAGAGTAAAATAAATGAGTTGTCTGAAGAGGTAATGGAGACGTCTGCTAGTTCGTTCGTCAGTAATTGGGTAGTTGATTCAGTAATTGTAGTTAAGGTGCGTCATATATCAGCGCCGTCCGTGCCTCCTCTAATTGCGGGTCTAAATGGAGACCGTGTCGGCAGGAAAGTGAAGCCAGGTGCGGCGCCTCCCTCAGCCCCTTCGTCACTCACTCAATAACTTCCTCTGTAAATTGGAACAACAAGTTGGCGCTGGATATGAGTTTCAGTCCGCTTGCGATTACTCTGCTGCAGCCTCTGTCCTGCCCTCCTATCCCCCCTAACCCCACTCCATGCCACACCACCCCGCCACATCACTCCCCTCCACACCACCGCACACCTCTCAACACACCACCACTCCGTCTCTTCCCACATCACCCCATCACACTCCCACTCCAGGTAAACCCCCTCATACTCCGCCACACATCTCCATGATTTAATGCCACAGACCACACCACCCACCTTTTCCCCTACCACATCACTTCATACCACACTCATAACACGCCACTACACACCACACCACACCACCCACCTCCTCCCATACCACACCACTTCATAGCACACCCATAACACGCCACCACGCACGATACAAACCCGTCTCCTCACCCGTCCCACACCACACAACACCATACTGCCTCACCCCCTCCAGCACCACATCACATCGCCCAACCCACACCATCCAAAACCTCTCTTTTCTCTTTCTACCCTGCCTCGCCCCGTCTCGCCCCACCTTGCGAGCTGTGTGTGTGTGTGTTTGTGCGTGCGTGTGTGTGTGTGTGTGTGTGTGTGTGTGTGTGTGTGTGTGTGTGTGTGTGTGTGTGTGTGTGTGTGTGACTGCCTTCATAACAGGGAGGCCGCCGCTGGGTCACTCTCTCACTTCAGCCTTGATTGTCCTGCATCAGACTGGGATATTCTTCTTTGGCATTGGGCAGGATTGGGAAGGGATAGAGAGGATGGGAAGGATTGAGAGGGGATAGGAAGGACGGAGCTGAATTGGGAAGGGATCAGAAGGATGGAGCTGGATAGGGAACGGAAAAGCAGGGATTGGAAGGGTGGGGCAGAGATGGGATGGATGAGGCGGGGTTGAGAAGAACTAAGAAGAGTTTTGTGTCGTAGTTTATTGCATAGCGACATATGGGGTGAAGCAGCCATACTCTATCTCTAGGCTGGATTTGTTTCGTTCATGTGCTTCTGATCGTAATGGTGTCGAATTTCATTGTGGAACACTGAATTGTTTATAACCGTGATTACCATATACTATAATCTTTTCACTTTAACTTGGCCTAAAATTGATATATCTTAACCTAGAATGCTGAAATGTATTTTCATTTAATATTAGAAATGTTGCTAGTTACAGAGAAGTGTTACAGAGAGGATGTAGAGCCATACTGCTGTCTTTTCTGCCATTGTCTGTGGGGAATACGTTGCAAGAGGACGTAAAATCTCCTCATAAGTTGAAGTGAAAAGACTGTAAGGTAACTGCGGTGAGTATTGAGGAATACTCTTAATTAGTGGTGTGATTTTAATACCGTTGTTGCTAATATCATACCCTCCTTACAAAAATGACGCATATCTTTTGGAGGTCGTTATAAGTTGTAGCCACGGTACATTTCCCTGTGTTTTAAGATGAGGTAAAAAAAATAATAATACCTTTGGACGCCGAAGAACTGAGGGGACAATAACAGCTGCCAGTCTTCATATGTACATCTTGGCAGTCTATCCTTTCTCCTTTCTTCTTTCCATTTTTACGGACTGAGTTCTTGTTTCTTTATCTACGACTACACTGTCCCCACACCCTCATCCACGACTCCCTATAGTAATTCACCTCACCACTTTATATCACTCCTTATTTCCCTTTCTCCATCAACCTCAATAACCTTACTCAGTACCCTCTTGCGTAGTCCCTTCAGAGTATTTCCTACCAATCCCATTTACGGCCAGGTTTATTGACACTATCATTGGAACACTTTCTCCTCGATCCCTATCCCATTAGCCTATATACCCTCTCTTGACAGTCTTTTACAGCACCCTCTTTCATCATTTTTACATCCTCCTATCCTATCTTCCCTCACCTTTTCTGTCTCTTTCCTGCCAACACTCATTCCCTCGTGTCTCATTTCCTTGTTTTAGAATCAGCTCATATTAGGCTACACCTAATACAGATGTCGAGCAAGAAATAATATCCTGTTATCTCTCTTATCAGTGTCTCTCAGCGTCCAGTCGTTGTTCAACCTTCCATCAGCTCCTTCTATCCCAACACCTTTTCAACCCTACCCAGTTCATTCTCCTTATAGCTCCATTTCCCCCTCACCAAGTACCATTCCACTACACCCAGTACCTTCTTCGCCTCTCCCACCTTCCCTTTCATGGCATAACCCCCTTTCCCCTCTCCAACCGCCCACCCTTTCCCAGGTCGACCCCCTAGCTCCCTTCTAAGTACCGTCGCCTCTCCCAGCACCGTTATACCTCTTCCATATCACCTTTTCGCATCGTAAGCCCTCATTCTCTCACCCATACTCGCTTCTCGCTCCTAGCACCAATTCAGCCCTTCCCAGCTCCCCCTTTCCTCTCTTATCCTATCTTCAGCCCTCTTGCACCTGCTGATATTCATTCCCCTTCGCCTCACACTCATTCCGCTCGCCTGGCATCTTTTCGCCTACTCACAGACCGACATCTAAAGTCCTTCTTCTTAGCTCTCTTTCCCAGTATGTTTCTCACCTCTTAATTCCCACTCTTACCCTCCTGTTACCACTTCCCCTTCTTTCCCAGCACCTGTACCGCCTTTCCTAGCATCACCTTCACCTTTCTCAGTTCTCCTTTCTCTTTCATTTCCCTTTCCACGTCTCCCAACACTCCTTCCACCTCTCCCAGCACCCATTCCCCCTCAGCCCCACGTCTCAGCACTCCTTCCCAGCACGATTTCACCCCATTCAGATCCTCTTTCTTCTCGTAATCGCCAATCCCTCTCTCCCCCTGCCCGTTCCACCTCTCCCACCACTCATTCCCCCTTTTCCCAGGCCGACCTCTCCAAACCCTAACCTAGTAATCTCTCGTCCCTCCTCCAGCCTCCACCTCTAGCCTCCTTCCCTAGCCTTCGCTACCAGCCTTCCACAGCCTGCCCCCATCTCCCCAGCCTGCCATCCTTCATCCTGTCCTCTCAGCCTCCTCTTCGGCCTCTTCCCCCATCCTGCTCCCTGCACCAGCGGTCGGGTCAGCCATCACCTGCCTAATCCCAGTGATTGCCGGGTTCTCGCTCGGTGGGCCTGATCCATCCCCACTGATGCCAGAAGATCCCGCAGGATTCCCAGCCTCCCTCACCCTCCATCCATCCTTCTGTCCTTCCTTCCTTCCTTCCTTCCATCCATCCATCCATCCTATCTCTCTGTATCCCTCCATATCTATCTATCTATATGTCAGTCTGTATCTGTCTATCCATATCTGTCTGTCCATCTATCGTTATCTATCTGTCCTTCATCCATCCATCCATCCACACCGAGATAAGGGCAGGCTGGGATGTGCCTTCGTTCTTAACCTAGCGTACTGTGGATCGCTAGGGTGTCTTAGTACTGAGCTAGGCATACTGAGGTTGGTAGGATGTGGCGTAATGCTTAGCTGGGCGTAGAAGTAGTGCTGGGATGTGTCTTTGTACTGAGAGAGATATACAGAGAGTAGTTATGATGTGCATTAGTACGGAGGGCTGATAGAACATAGGCTACTTCAGTACTACATAGAGCGTACTGTACTTGAAAATGCCTGTACACTGCCCGTAGACTTTTACCGTTGTAATAGACTGCGTATTCGGTTTATTGTTAGTATTTTATCCGATAGGCTATCCTTGTCTTATTATGAACGAGGTTGCGAAGCCCTCGCGAGTCTTTCGTCAAGTAGTGGCATTTTCTCAATATGAGCTGCCCTACCCGACCCGGCCCGGCTTTTGAGGAGCTTATATCTCAGCAACCACAGGGCCGATCGCTGCGTGGTTTGCACCATATGATAGCCTCATTCTTTAAGATTTGTTTTTGACAGGTTTTATCACACCCCGGCGGTGCACGTGACACGCGCCAAGTGCAACATGTCGAAAATCTTCATAAGAGGACCACAGGCCAGGCAGTTTGTGGTAAAGGCGTGGAACTTGGTAGGTAGATAGCCATCAGTATACTGTAGGCATCCTAGGGGTGTAAGGCCACATTTCAATACTTAAGGATTTAATTGGCCTCGCTCGTACCTCACCGACAAAGGCATTTTACTGGTTCTATCTATCTGTCTCTCTTTATCTGTCTGTCTATCTATCTATCTATCTGTCTATAATATATATCTATATATTTATCTATCTGTCTTTCTATATCTATCTATCTGTCTATATCTATCTATCTATCTATCTATATATATATATCGCCAATATTTATTCCGACATGATACAGATAGGAATACCCAAGAATCAGAGCGACAGGGAAGGGAAACTGGCAGAGAAATATCCAGACGACCTTCTCCAAAGCGAACTAAAACGACGATCCCCATTGTTGAAAACCAGTTAAATTTAATGGCACTTTGTTTGCGATGAATGGAAAGGTTGGCGGCCCAGGGTGAGGTAGTGGTAATAGAGGCTTACAGGGAGCCCAGGTGTGTGTCACGGTGAAATGAGAGAGAGAGAGAGAGAGAGAGAGAGAGAGAGAGAGAGGGGAGGCAGACAGACAGACAGACTGACAGATGGTGAATGTGTGTGTGTGTGTGTGTGTGTGTGTGTGTGAGAGAGAGAGAGAGAGAGAGAGAGAGAGAGAGAGAGAGAGAGAGACAGACAGACAGACAGACAGACAGACAGACGGATAGACTAATGGATAATGTGTGTGTGTGTGTGTGTGTGTGTGTGTGTGTGTGTGTGTGTGTGTGTGAGAGAGAGAGAGAGAGAGAGAGAGAGAGAGACTACGTATGTGCATGTGTATGAGAAAGATTACGGGTGTGTGCATGTGTGCCTGCCCGTGCATGAGTGTGTGTGTGTGTATATATGTGTATGTATGTGCTGTGCGCGCTCATGTGTATACATAGAGAGCCAGGAAAAGAGAGACGAAAGTTGAGAGAGAGAGAGAGTGAGAGAGAGTGTGTGCTAACTCACAAGCGAAGATCAGAAGCTGGGGAGGAGACGGCTGTTTGGAACTGGTTAAAGTGTTCTCCATTTTACGGCGGTTCAGAAAGCCTGGGTGTATTTGAGAGAGAGAGAGAGAGAGAGAGAGAGAGAAAGAATGATGATAATGATAATGAACGGGAGGGAGAGACAAGGAATTAGAAGTGGAATATGAGATATTAAAAAAAAGCCTTGAGAGAGAGAGAGAGAGAGAGAGAGAGAGAGAGAGAGAGAGAGAGCAAACGAAACAGATAAGAAAGTTGAGAAAGAAAACAAGCGAGGGAGTGGGCGAGAGAGCACTGGGGAAGGCGGGGAGGGAAATGGATGATTGCGTTATCTTATTGAAGGCTGTAAAACGCAGCGGGCAATTTTCCTCCAAGACAAATGTTAGTTCGGGTCGAGTTTTTTTAGTAGAGTCTGTGTGGAGTGTCGCTTTTAAGTCGATGTGAACGGTTCTATTTTCGACCTGTCTCGTCCATCGTGCCTGAGAAAGGGGGTGTGGCTGGGGGGAGCAGTGTGAGGAAGGAGGGAGAGAGTGGAGCACTGTGAGGAAGGAGGGAGAGGATGTAGCAGTTTGAGGGAGGGTGGGATAGGGTGGAGTTCTTTTAGGAAGGGTGGTGCAGTGTGAGGGAGGGTGGGATAGGGTGGAGTTCTTTTAGGAAGGGTTGAGCAGTGTGTGGGAGGGTGAGAGAGAGAGAGAGAGGGACAGGGTGGGGCTGTGTGAGGAAGGAGGGAGAGGTCGAACCGTTTGAAGAAAGGAGGAAGAGGTTGGGACTGTTTAAGGAAGAGTGGGGCAGTGTGAGGAAGGTTGGGGGAGTGTGGAGCAGTATGAAGAAAGAAGGACAGAGCGGTATAGTTTGAGGAAGGGAGAGACAAGGTGGAGCTGTTTGAGGTAAGGTGGGGAAGGGTAGAACAGGGTTGAGCAGTGTGAGGAAGGGAGGGACAGGATGTAGCAGTTTAAGGAAGGGAGAGAATGGAACAGTGTGAGGAAGGGTGTGTCTGTATGAAGAAAGAAGGAACAGGGTAGGACAGTGTTACAGAGGGTGGGACTGGGTTAGGGTGGATGGAGCAGGGTGGGACTGTGTAAGGAAAATAGGGACAATGAGCACAAGAGTGGGGATGGGCTGGGAAGGGTGGGAGAGAGCGAGGATTGGTGAGTCAGGGACTGGAAGGGTGGGGTTGGTTTGGGAAATGGGTGTCGCTGGTGAAGGATGGGGCTAGAAGGGGGGTTGGAACTGAGAAGGTCTAGGTTCGGTTTGTAGTCATATTTGGGAAGGATGGAGTAGGATTGGGGTGGGGTGGGAAAGTTGAGGCTGGGTTGGGATGGGTGAAGATGAGATAGGAGGGAAAGGATGGTGCTTAGACTGGAAAGGGGAAGGGAAGGGATGGAAAGGTTAGGACGGGAGTTACGATGGAAATGAAAACGTTAGATAGAGAGGCTGGAATGGGAAGGGTAAGGCGGGGTTGGGAAGGGCTGAGAAGGGATTAGTGGCAGTTAGGAATACTTGGATAGTGAAAGGTCGTGGGTGAACGGACGGGGTTAGTAAGGTCAGGGTAGAGTTGGGAAGGGTGAATGTAGATTAAGAAATGTTCAGAAAAGGTGATACAAGGTAAGGTAGTGTGAGGAAGTGTGAGGCAAGATGATAGACAGTGGAGTAGAACTGGAAAGAGTGAGACTATTGAAATAAAGCTGAAAAATGGTGGGCTTTGTCAGGGAAAGTGGAGAGGGGTGAGAGAGTTACGTAGGAAGGATAAATGGCAGGTTGTGGATGAAAAAGGTTGGCCAGTGTGATCATTGGCAGAAAATACTGAAATATATTGAACAGTGCAAAGAGAAGAGAGGCAAGGAAGCTTTAGAAAGAAAAGTTTAAATATATTAGGCAGTGGAGAGAGAGAGAGAGAGAGAGAGAGAGAGAGAGAGAGAGAGAGAGAGAGAGAGAGAGAGAGAGAGAGAGAGAGAGAGAGAGAGAGAGAGAGAGAGAGAGAGAGAATGTAGGACAGTATTGGAAAGAGTGGGAGAGGGTGATAAACGGTGGGACATTACTAGAAGATGTGCAGCTTTTAACTATGCTTTATAGAGTGTATCAGAACTAGACACCATGCGACTGATTTGGAAAGGGCGGAACAGGGTAGAGGGAATATTGAAGCACGATAATGAATGAAGCAGTCCAAAGCCTCGTAAACTAGGCAGAGTGAGCAAGAATGTCTCACTTTCAGGTATATTTATGATTGGCAAGAAAGGGGGATTCAGCGTGGGATAGTGTGAGAAAGTGTATTACAGAGTGACAGCAGACCATAAATGAAAGATATGAACCTCTCGACTACGATCGCGTCATTTCTTGTATCACTTTCTACATCTTTTTGCCACCTCGAGAAGATGTAGTTATGTTTGGAGAAGATTATTTAAAGAGAGGCGTTGGATATGTTGCAGTCTTCATTAACCCCTTCACAACGAGGGATCTACTATGTTGGATAAAATAAAAAATAATGTCCGCGAGCTAAAGTGGTTAATTGAGTGTACGAATGTGAGACAGGACATGATGAGAATTGTGGAAGAGTAGAAGGGAGTGGGATAGTAATAACAATAAGAAATAAGGAACTAAGTATAAGGAGGATGAGTGGAAGAGAGAGGGTGAGGTATCAGGTAAGGAGATGTAGAGATTACTTGGTGGGTGATCACTAGATAAAGAAATGTCTAGATGAATGATGTGGCGTACGAGGATGAGGATGTAGTACCCCCGGAGGTAGGGTGGGACGAGGGAGGTGAAGCGTGAGATGAGGGGAGGGGGAGGTGACGCCGGGGGGTGAAATGTGGGGAGATGAGGGAGGGAATAGCCTGGGGGGGAGGGGGAGAAGTTGAGGGAGATTAATCATGGGAGGGAGCAGATGAGGGAGAACAGTCGTGGGGGAGAAGGTGAGGGAGATGAGGTGGAGGGGGCAAGGGAAGGAAGTGAGGGAGGTGAACAGTGGAACAGGAGGGGGAGGGCTGGGGGGCAGGGTGTAGGTGACCCAAAGGGGTGGAGAAAGAGGGGACAAGGAGAGTGGGGAAGGGAGCCAAGGTGAGGGAGGCGAGCTGGTGGAAGGGAGAGCTTGGGAGATGGCAAGGATGGTGAGAGGCATTAGCGTATTAACAGAGACTCAGGTCCCAGGCCGCTCCCTCAGATCTGGCAATGAATGATGGTTCCTGAGGGAGTCTGCGTGCTGGAAGTGGCTAGAATGTTGACTACAATATCCTTGATTGCGAGGCGTCTATTCAGCGTCTAAGCGAAGGCATTGAGTTGGCGTCTTGCGTTCAACAGTGCAGGATTAACGCATGCTTATACTTCCATGCTTATATTTCCTTGCTTATATTTCCTTGCTTATACATCCTTGCTTATGTTTCCTTGCTTATACTTCCTTACATATATTTCCTTGCTTATACTTCCTGGCTTATACCTCCTTCCTTATATTTCCATGCTTATACTTCCTTGCTTATACATCCTTGCTTATACTTACTTGCGTATACTTCCTTGTCCAGAAGAAAGGTAGGAGTTTCTTGTTTAAAAAAAAAAAAAGAAGTGTATGTACTGTAGATTGTGGAGTGTATGTTTCTATATCTGTCTATAGCCAGAAACCTTCTTCACGTATGGGGTAGCCACAAACAAATCGCCTCCATGTGGCCCTGTCCCCTGCCATTTCGCAACCCTCCCCCCAACTTACATCCCGTCTCTCATATGCCTCTTACTCCATTCCTCCATCTCATCCTCGGTGTCCCCCTCCCTCACCCCGTTCCATCTCACTCACATACACTCTCCTAGTTAATCTCTCTAACTTGGCCCAGATTTTGTCCTCTTGCAGCTTATTTCACTTAGTGGCAGAAAAAGACAATGCTATGGCTCTACAACCTTCCCACGGCACATCTTCGTGACTAGCGCCATATTCGAGTGTTAATTTATCGTTTCAACTCAGTATTCGAGATGGAGAGACGGCGATTGTAGGCCAAGTTAGAGTAAAAGGAGTATAGGCAGAACATTATTAAGGGTTGCAAGCGTGAGGGAGTCCAAGAATACGTCTATCTATCCGTCTGTCAGTCTATCTGTCTATCTATCTATCTATCTGTAGCCCGACGCCCTAATCCCGCAAAGGGTGGCCGCAGACAAAACGCCTCCAAGTCGCTCTGTCTCCCACCATTTGACTGCCCTCCCCCCAGCTCATTCCCCCCTCCTTCATATACCTCACAACTCCATCCCTCCACCTCATCCTCGGTCTCCCCCTCCCTCTCCCTCCCTCCGCTTCACCTACATACACGTCTTCTTTATGCAAATTATGGCGGTAGAGTGACAGACAAATTGAGTTTGTAGTCGAGCAGCTGCGGGTTCGATCCCTTAGCAGCGTTTAGTCTGGAATATCCGAACTAAAACCAAGGCAAGACCATGATCCCTATTCTCGTCCGTCAAGAAGGATCCGTAACACCTTTTCCTCATCGATTTATTTTGCTTATTACTTCGTACTGCCCTGTTCATTGTTCTACAAGTCTTTCTAACATCACCAGACTCTGCTCAAATAATATACAAAAGGATATTAACCAGCCATATCCAAAAATAAATCGCCAAAGAAGAGGTGTTAGGGAGCCTTCTCAGAGCAGTATATGGAGAAATAAATAGATATAAAGATGATAAATATAAAATTGGGAGTTATTCATTTATATACCTCGCTATAAATTCCCATCGCCTAACACATTTTCCTTAGCGATTTATTTTTGGATATGGCTGGTTAATATCCTCTTGTACACTAATTATGCAGAATATAGCCGTGCTTGAAGGATTTGCACAACATCGAATAGGGCAGGAAGGTGTAACAGGCAAAATAAATCGCCTAGGAAAAGGTGTTGAGGGAGTTTTCGAGAAACTGACGCTAAAATACAAGACGAGGAAGAAAATGAAAACGGCACATGACCTCTTGACATGTCACTGGTAATGAGGTCACGCACGCAACGGCACATGACCTCTTGACATGTCACTGGGTAATGAGGTCACGCACGCATCACCCACCTCGCATTTCCACACGCACTCATTACCTCACTGACATTTCCACACGCACTCATTACCTCACTGACATTTCCACACGCACTCATTACCTCACTGACATTTCCACACGCACTCATTACCTCACTGACATTTCCACACGCACTCATGACCCTGATCACATTTCCACACGCACTTATAGGCCTACGTTACTTGGCTCACTTCCACACGCACTTATCAGTTTAGTCATTTCCACACCCACTCATTACGTCACACTCATTTCCACACGCACTCCTCACTTCACTCGCATTTCCACACGCACTCATCACCTCACTCATTTCCACACGCATTCATTACCTCACCCATATCCACACGCACTCATTACCTCACACTCATTTCCACACGCACCCACCACCTCACTCATTTCCACACGCACTCACCACCTCACTCATTTCCACGCGCATGCATCATTTCCCTCAAATTTCCGTAGACATTCATTAACTCCTTCATTACCAGGCGACTCTCGTAACCTAAATAATAATAATAATAATAATAATAATAATAATAATAATAATAATCTAGCATAGGAATGATATATAAAAATTTCACCTTAAACTTCCATTGTACTTTTCATTTCGAATTAAAAAAAAAAATTCATGATGGTCAGAAATATGATGGAATAAATATTTTGCCCAAACAATGACCAAACCAAAAAAAAAAAAAAAAAGAAAAAAAAGAAAAAAAAAAAAAGGTCGTCTCTAATCTTTCACTGTTGATGAATTTTCCCGGAACACCTGCAGGAGAGAGAGAGAGAGAGAGAGAGAGAGAGAGAGAGACTATGAATGGATTATTTACATGTGATTTAATGATCCGAGCAATTGTGTAACCTGAACATGTGTGTGTGTGTGTGTGTGTGTGTGTGTGTGTGTGTGTGTGTGTGTGTGTGTGTGTGTGTGTGTGTGTGTGTGTGTGTGTGTGTAACGAATGGCGACAGCGTAAAGAATACTCTGAACGTGACTGGCACAGCGATGACGAGGATTTTATTTACACAGTCTCTCTCTCTCTCTCTCTCTCTCTCTCTCTCTCTCTCTCTCTCTCTCTCTCTCTCTCACACACACACACACACACACACACACACACACACACACACACACACACACACACACACACACACACACAGAGTCAAGGAGGAGCACACAGAAAGTACAACACCCTAACACCTTTTCCTTACCAGTTTATTTTTGTCATACAGCTCATTAATAATCACCTGTGTGTGTGTGTGTGTGTGTGTGTGTGTGTGTGTGTGTGTGTGTGTGTGTGTGTGTGTGTGTGTTTGTGTGTGTTTCCTTCAGTGTTGGTGTTTTAAAAGATAAGAATTACGTACAGGAGAGCAGTAAGGCGTAGTATGGAAAATAAATCGCTAAGGAAATGGTGTTAGGGAACGAGAATGTGGGTCTTGGTCTAAGGGTCGTACATTTGACTTTGCCCTTTGACCGGCTGTTCTCAAAATCGAATTACTCTTGCATGACCCTTAACCCTTTTACCAACTGTAGGCCATATTAATGAAAATTTATATTTACTGCCATATGACCTTGAATTTTTGACTAATTGTACTCAACATCGAATCACTTCATCCTTGTCTTACCCTCAACCTTTCCACCAAGTTTGGTTTAAATCGGATCAGAATTGTGAATTGACAGTACCATTGACCTTGACCTTTGACTTTTTTTTTTTCTCATATACAGTAAGTCAGAACGTAGGAAAACCCAAAGCCCTTCCGCTAAACTTGGGTCATATTGATAAAAACATGCTTACACTGTTTTTCACACACACACACACACACACACACACACACACACACACACACACACACACACACAAGTTGAGCAAAACAGTCCCTCGTTTGTGCCGTCCCGAGCGCGTGTGTAAAAACTTGGAAGGAAAAAGGGAGCTCTTGCACGTCTTCAGAAGCTCAGCAGTGGACGCCCTTAAGCTTCTCCGCTTGATATCCCAGTTTCTCTCCTTCTCCTTCGCTTTCTTTCTCTCAGCCCCTTTCTCTCTCTTTCTGTCGCTCTCTTTTCCTCCTCCTTGTCTCTCCGTCTGGTCGCAGCTTCACCGTCTGTCAGGGGGGATGGAGGGAAGGAAGGCTATCCCTCTGAGTTAAGTCAATGCATAAAAATTTAGGGGGTCGCTCTGCTCGCATTTACGACTTTCCGGATCCGATCAGCCTCTTGATGGCCTTTTCTGCGTGGGTGCCGTCGTAAAATCTGTCATCTCTGTCATTATCATGCATGTCCCCGCCCCTCCTACACGCGTTTCCACTGCCCGCGGTAACTCTCGCCCCGGATTTTGGTGGGGAAGTTGGTAAGGCCTGAGATAGGACACCGCGGGGGGAAAATGAAGAGATTCGTAGTCCCCTCCGGCCCAGTCCTCATGATCCAAGAGAGGGAACGAGGGGGAAAATGGCGAGAAAAGCGGAGGTGGAGAAGACTACAGTAGGGGGCGCTGAGGTGGAGAAGACTAGGGGGCGCTGAGAAGACTAGGGGACGCTGAGATGGAGACGACTAGGGGGTGTTGAGGTGGAGGAGACTAAGGGGCGCTGAGGTGGAGAAGACTAGGGGGCGCTGAGGTGGAGAAGACTAAGGGGCGCTGAGATGGGGAAGACTAGGGGGCGCTGAGGTGGTGAAGACTAAGGGGCGCTGAGGTGGAGAAGACTAAGGGGTGCTGAGGTGGAGAAGACTAAGGGGTGCTGAGATGGAAACGACTAAGGGGCGCTGAGGTGGAGAAGACTAAGGGGTGCTGAGGTGGAGAAGACTAGGGGGCGCTGAGGTAGAGAAGACTAAGGGGTGCTGAACAAGGGCTTTTGCTACTCCTGTCCTACCTCGATTTTTTTCCTCGTCCTTTTTTCTCGTATTTTTGCGCCTTCTTCAGTTTTGTGTCATTGTATTTTGAGTTGCTTGTTTTTATCTGATTTCTTTCTTTTTCTTTTCCAGTCGTCGTCCTTCCTTCCTAATTGGTCTTCTTCTATTTTTTCCCTCCTCCAGTAGTAGTAGTAGTAGTAGTAGTTGTTGTTGTAGTAGTAGTAGTAGTAGTAAACGTCGTCATCTTTGCATGGTTTTCCTCTGTGCCTACTCGAATTCTCTGCCGCTTTTCAATTCTTTATTAAACTTTTCTTGTTTCTGTCATTGTGTTTTATTTAGGTCTCCGTTATGGCATCCATCCTTCCTTTATTAGTTTCATCTTTTCCTTTATTTATTTATTTATTTATTTATTTTTTTGCTTTATCTGCATAGCTGCCTGAGTCTACCATTCTCTCTCTCTCTCTCTCTCTTTTCGTCACCGTCTTTTCTCTCATCCTTCCTTTTATTCCTGCATTTCTTGTCCTTCGCTCCCTCCCTCCTTTTCCTTTACGTGTTTATTCCTTACTTCTCTTCCTGTCATCCTCATCCACCTTCTCTCGTCCTTCCTTCTCTACCTCCCATACCTCTTCCCTTCCTTTCTTTCCCTCTCTCCCTATTCTTCCTTTCCTTTCTTTCCCTCTCTCCCTATTTTTCCTTTCCTTACCCCTACTCGCTACCTCCTGTCTTCCTTCTGCTTTGCTCCCTCCCTTCTCCTCTTCGTTGTTCCTTTTCTCCTTCTCCAACTCTTCTTCCTTCCTTTCTCCTCCCCCCCCCCACTCCCATTTCAGCCACTCTTTCCTTCTCCCGAATTATCCTTCCTCCATTTCTCATGCTCTCTGCCCCTCTTTTCTTTTTTACTTCCTCCCCTCCCCTCCTCTCCCTCCTCCCCTCTCCCTCACTCCTTCCCTCGTCCTCCTACCTTCCCTCTTTCCTTCCTTCTTATTCCCCCGTTCCTTCCTCCCTTCCCATTCCCTCCGTCCATCCTTCCTCCCTTCTCCCTCTTTCCTTCCTTCTCTTTCCTTCCATCCCATTCCCTATTTCCTTCTTTCTCCTTCCTTCCTTCCCTTTCCCTCCTTCCCGCTCTTTCCTTCCTTTGCATTCCCTCCTTCCTTCCTTCCCTCTCCTTCCCTCCTTCCTTCCTTCCCTCTCCTTCCCTCCTTCCTTCCTTCCCTCCCTCCTTCTTCCTTCTTCCCTCACTTCGGGCCACTGTTACGTTAAACAGGGCGGCTGAATGGCTGAAGTGAGGCGAGGATTGGTGGGGCGAGCAGAATGGTGGAGCGAGTGGAATAGTGGAGCGAGCAGAATGGTGGAGCGAGTGGAATAGTAGGGCGAGTAAACTGGTAAAGCGAGGAGAATGGTGGAGCGAGAACAGTTAAGCGAGGAGAATAGTGTAGCGAGTGGCATCGTGGAGCGAGGAGACTGATAGAGCGAACAGACCAGTGGAGCGAGAATGGTGGATCGAGTGGAATGGTGGTTAGTTGGGAAAGAGGACCATGGTGAGAATACCCTCTAGAGAATAAATTATAATCTGGGGGGAAGTGGACCCAAGGAGAAAGATGGGTTTAATGGGTAAAATGGGGGCCCTGGGGTTTTGTCCCAGAGGGGGTGTGGCCATGCAGTGTCCCAGGCAATGCGGAAGTACACCGGGAACCCTGCTAGTGTTGGCTAAAGGCTTAGTTAATCACAAGGTGGGCTTCACTTCCTGGAGTACACACGTAAAAAAACTCACCAAATGCAGTGTACACGAAGGTTAAGCTTTCTCATAACTTAGTCTCTGCAGGATCACGTTGATGAGTAGGGACAAGCGCTCCTTCCATTTAATTAAGTGTTCACATTGTACACGTAGATGCTTATGGCTCGTGATGTGCCCGTGCGCTGTTGTTAGGTTGATATGACGAGTGGCACATGATTTTCTTCGCCCTGTTCTTAGGTCTTGTCTTGGTGATGTGACCATTTGTGTTACACTGCTTGTTCTTCGTCTTCTTCTTTTTTCTTGTTTTCTTTTCTTTCTTTTTTTCTTCTTTCCTCCTCCTCCTCCTCCTCCTCCTCCTCCTCCTCCTCCTCCTTCTTCTTCTTCTTCTTCTTCTTCATTTTATTATTATTATTATTATTATTATTATTATTATTGTTATCATCATCATCATCATCATCATCATCATCATCATCATCACCACCACCACCACCACCACCACCACCGCCTCCGCCTCCGCCTCCGCCTCCGCCGCCGCCGTTGTTGTTGTTGTTGTTGTTATTATTATTATTATTATTATTATTATTATTATTATTATTATTTTTATTATTATTACAATCGCCAAGCTTTTCTATTCACCAAAGGAGAGAATTATGGAACAGGAGGGGTTTGATATCACTTTCAGTAACCCCTTCAGTATTTAAAGAGTTCCCCACAGCTGAATAAAATCGTCTGGAGATAGCAGGAACAAACCTTACGTCCTTGTAGTGAAGAGGTAGCCGTAGTCACAATCCCTAGTCTTACCTGAAACGTGAACCCGGTGGACTGAAGGCTTGAATATCCCTTTTACGCATCCATCCTCCTCCTCCTTTTGGTGGATAGGGAGGTTGTTGAGGGACGTGTGTAGAACCAGGAAGTTAAGCTGCCACGTCTTGTTAGTGCCACCACGTGAAGGCCCCCCCTCTCCAGCAGCCGTCGTAGTGAAGGGGTCATGTGTTAATCTAGACGTAGTATTGGTTAGGTAGATAGATAAATAAATAAAAATAGATTAGTCGGTGGATGGGTAAAGATAGATAGATTGATAAAGATAGATTGGTGGGTAGAGACAGACAATTAGATAGACACATAGATGAATGGGTAGATGGGTAAAGATAGATAGATAGATAGATAGATAACTTGATAGATAGATGAATAGATAGATAGATAGATAGATAGATTTACAACAAAGATTTCCAGCCTTAATTTCGGTGCCCAAATCACGTGCGTGTTGTAATGTGTGTGGGACGAAAAACTCTCACCGTGGTGCTAGAGCCTCTGGGTTGCATGCCACGAGAGTATTACACCAACTGCAGTGATGATGGTGGTGATGATGGTGATGGTGATGATGGTGGTGAAGATGATGGTGGTAATATTGATGATGATGGTGGTGGTGGTGATGTTGATGATGATTGTGGTTGTGATGAAGATGATGATGATGATGATGATGATGATGATGAATAACGCCATCACCACCAAGAGAATGAATACTGCATGGTTATACTCGATTATACACACAGACAATCAGGGCATCACGTAGTAGTGAATATATAAGTGCGTATACTCTTTTCACTTTATCTTGGCCTAAAATTGCCATCTTTCCACCGTGAATGCTGAGATGTAACAAAAGATTAACACTGGAATATGATGCTAGTCACGAAGAAGAGCTGTGGAAAGGATATAGAGCCATAGCATTGTCTTATTCTACCATTGAGCTACGTGAAGCCGCAAAGGAAAATAATCTGGGCCAAGTTAAGGTGAAAGGGATATAGCTAATTTATTTCACCTGATGGAACTGAGTCACTCCCAGAACACGAGTGCCGTATTCTCGTCGGTTAAGGAAACTCCCTAACACCTTTTCCTAAGCGACTTATTTTGTTCATTCCACCTTACACACCTTCTTCGCGTCACATATATCTTTCTAATATCGCCATACTGTGTTTGGATAACTTACAAAAGGATATTAAACCAACCGTATTCAAAAACAAATCGCTAACGAAGAAGTGTTAGGGAGCTTCCTTACCCAAAGACAATACGAACCTAAATCCTGGTTGTTTGAAATTCAACGAGTCTTAGGAATGAGTCTCCTTGGTTACTATTCAAATCCAACCTTCCGCTTTTATTTTTTTTCGCAGAAGAGGAAGAGAGGAAGGAAAAACATTAAATAAAAATTCTCTCTCTCTCTCTCTCTCTCTCTCTCTCTCTCTCTCTCTCTCTCTCTCTCTCTCTCTCTCTCTCTCTCTCATATGACGACAATTTTCCCGAGTTCTGTCATCAACTAGTCATTGTGAATCTTTTGCCAGGTGAAATTAAACGCACTATAGGTAAGTAGGATTAAATTAGAGTAGCCGTGACAGGTAATATGCAGGTAATTGCACTTAGGCACGCATAATTACCTCAAACAGAGTGACAGGCACGCGATAATGGTTACCTTATATCCACACTTTACACGTTTTATGCTCCAGTATACGAAAACGCGTTCCAGGACGAATTCCAGAGCTGGGAAAAACTTTGAGAACCTTGAATGAATACTGAAGGGGAGTATTTTGAGGGAGACAATTCAGAACACGTTTTAAGTAAAGCAGCAAAATTTGTATTCTGAGAAGCTTTATTTCTTTCTTTATAGACCTCCTGTAGTCTTCTTGTTTTATTTTTTATTTTTTTAATGCAAGAAAGAAGGAACCAAAGGCCAGGAGCCTGCAAACCGTTCCTTCCAAGAAAAAATCATAAACAATACAAAAGAGCCAGATTCAAGATCCGTTCATATGCATATCCCTGTCTGTTCCTTTCAGTTTGGGAATTCCTTTTGCATTACGGTATATTCCTTCTTACTGTTGGTTTTTTTTTTTCGTTTGGGGTTGATTTTGGTTTTGAGTATATATATATTTTTTCCCCTCCGTTTGGCCTATATTTTCTTTTCGATATTTTCCTGCCTGTTCCATTTATATAATTGTATATGTATGTTGCTGTTTGTTCCTTTCAGTTTGGGATTTCTTTGTATTATTCCAGTAAAGACCTTAGTTGTTGACGTGACTGATAATTCTCATCATCATCATCACCGTAATCATCGTCGTCGTCATTATCACCTCCTTATCGTCATCATCGTTATCAAATTTTGTGTTATTGTTTGTGTTGTCAGGATATATTTGTATTTCAGTCGGTAAGTAGAGGGTTCGATAAACTGAAACTATGTTGGAAGGGAGGGTGATTGAACTGAAGTGGGAAATTATTGCAATGTACTCGTATGTAAACGAAAACTTTGCTGAAAATGTAGAGTTATTACCCTCATACTCCCCCCCCACACACACACACACAATTGATATCACTTCCTATAGCAAACCTGATCAGTGATAGTACGCAGCATAGCCATACATATTATAATTTCAGTATATATTCGTTAATTTGGGGGAGGCGGTGGCTCAATCGGTAGAGAGATGGTCTGCAGTCCTAACGAACCCGGGTTCAAATCCCGCTGGTGCAGGGAACAGTTTAAGGATTTGAATTTCATAAATATCAGACTTTACTGATCTATCAGAAGACCCGCCAACATGTCGTAAAAATACCCCCGCTAATACCAATACACCAGTCCTGTATGAGACAGCCCTAGCATATATTCAGTATGGACGGTGGGTGTTAGCGCGGAAGTGGTGACATGTAGAGGTGTGTGGTACATAGGAGGACTACTGGGGCCTGAAAGCAGGCTGTGAAGCCTATGCCCAGAGTCGGTCACATAAAAGGAAAAAAAAGTTACCATTCATGATAGTACAAAATCAAAATATTTATCACTTCCTGTAACAAGCCACATGACGCACTATACGGGTGTCGATAATTGCTCTGTAATGGTTAGCCTGTTTTTCTTTCAATTAATTTACACGTTACATTTTTTTAAATTCGTTATTCAGTCCGCTGAACACATCGCTATCTTAAAAAGGGCACACGTCGCTATCGTAAAAAGAGCATACGTCGCTATCGTAAAAAAGAGCACACATCGCTATCGTAAAAAGAGCACCCATCGCTATCGTAAAAAGAGCCATCGCGTTAATTGTCGTGACGTTAAGTGAACAATACAGGTAATGTTTATGGTGTTTATTGAACGCGTGTCGGGTGCTTGCTATTGGTGTTGTCTGGGTGTAGGAGCGAAGGGTGGTGGTGGGGAGATTGTGGTGGAGGGGGTTGTGGTGGTGGTGGTGGGGAGAGGTTGTGGGGAGGGGGGGTGTTTTTGTGGTGGTGATAGTGGTGGTGGTGTTTGTGGCGATGATGAGGGTAATGATGGTGATTATGGTGGTGATGGTAATGGTGGTGGTGATGGTAGTTGTGATGCTAATGGTGGTTGTAATATCGTTGTTGTTATTGTTGTTGATGGTGATGATGGCGGTTGTGTTGGTGATGGTGATAGTGGTGCTGATGGTGAAGGTAATGGTGGTGGTGGTGGTGGTGGTTGTGATGGTAATAGTGGTGGTAATGTTGTTGCTGTTGTTGTTGTTGTTAGTGGTGGTGGTGGTGGTGGTGGGCAGTGGTTGATTGTTTTAGGGCTAACTGTGGTATTATTCATTTTTCGCACTCAAGGTCCATAGAACTGACTCTGTGGTTCTCACTTAACTCATTTTGTACACGGAATAAAGTTTGGTCGATTATATTAATACACCAAAATAATTCGTCCTATAACCCTTACGAAGACTGTCATATTTTGCCTTGTTAATTTTATTTTATTATTATTATTATTATTATTATTATTATTATTATGATTATTATGATTATGATTATGATTATGATTATTATTATTATTATTATTATTATTATTCACTTCTCAAGCCAGAAAAGTGAAAAAGTACTTCTGCTGTTCTCTCTTAAGAATTCCATCCATTCCTTTTCTAATCAAATTTTACACACTGAAAGCGGATATAAATAATTCGGATATCTTCTTCGTGGCAGCCGTCCAGGAGGAAGAGAAGGAGGAGGAGGAGGAGGAGGAGGACTGCCTTCGACGAATCGCTGATGTGTAAAGATATGAGGAGGAAGGAAGAGAGCATGGGGAAGGAAGAGGAGGAGGAGGAGGAAGAGAAGGAGAGAGATGAGGAGAGGAAGAGGAATGACAAAGAGGAGGAGGAGGAGGGGAAGAGGAATGACAAAGAGGAGGAGGAGGAGGGGAAGAGGAATGACAAAGAGGAGGAGGAGGAGAAGGGGAAGAGGAATGACAAAGAGGAGGAGGAGAGCTGCCTTGGACAAATTAGTGTAATGGAGAGAAGGGAGAATAAGATTAACCCAGAAAATACGAGGAAGAGAGAGGAGGAAGGAGAAACGGAGAGAATAAGAGGGAGAGAAAGGAGGAGAGGCGAGAAAGAGAGGCAGGTCAAAAAAGAGAAGTAAAAAGAGAAGAGAGAGACAGATGGAGAGAGAGAGAGAGAGGAGGGGGACCGCCTTCCACAAATCACTGTGATGGAGGGAAGAGAGGGAAGGAGGAAAGAAGATATTGAGAGGAAGGAGGAGGGAGAGGGAGGAAGGAAAGAATATAAAGAAGGGGAGGAGGAGGGAAGAGAGAATAGGAGGGAGGAGAGGCAGGTCGAAATAAGAGAGAGAGAGAGAGAGAGGAGGAGGAGGAGGAGGACGAATCGCAGTGGATAAGAGAAGAAAAAGAAAAGAGGAGGACGAAATCGAATAGGAGTAGGAGGAGCAAGAGGAAGAGGAGGAAGGACGCCTTTGACAGATCGGCGGGTTGGGGAGAAAGGAGAGTAAGAGAGAAAGAAGAGGAGGAGGAGGAGGAGGAAGTGGAGAAGGAGGAGGAGGAGGAGGAGGACCGCTCAGCAAATAACCGAGTTTGAAAAGAGAAGAGAAGGAATGAGAAGAATAAAAAGGGAGGAGAGAGTGAGGATGAAGACGAGTTTTTTTTTCGACAAATTACTGCATTTGAGAGACAAGAGAAAAAAGAGGAGAACAAGAGAAAAGGAAAGGACGATGGGGGAACAAAGAGAGCAAGAGAAAGGAGGAAGATGGATAAAAGGTTGAAGACAAGGAAGGAAGAGAATAAACAGAAGGGAGGAGGAGGAGGAGGAAAATCAGTAGGACGAGCAGGAGGAAGAAGTGGTTCGCTGTCGACAAGTGGCTGTGTTGAGAGAAAGGAAGAGAATAAAGAAAGGAGGAGGAGGAGGAGGAAGATCTCTGGCTGGGACAAATCACCGTGAGAGAGAGAGAGAGAGAGAGAGAGAGAGAGAGAGAGAGAGAGAGAGAGAGAGAGAGATCGGTGGGCTCCTGATTCCCAACCTAATTCGCGGTCGCCACAAAATTATTGCCCTGGGTCGCCTCGGGTAATCTGTCTCTCTCCCACAGGATTCGCCCGAGGAAAACGTTTGGAGGGGAAACGTTTGAAGGAGGGAGAAACGTTTGGAGGAGGGAAAAACGTTTGAAGGAGGGGGAAACGTTTGAAGGATGGGAAAACGTTTGAAGGAGGGGAAAACTTTTGAAAGAGGGGGAAACGTTTCAAGGAAGAGAAGACTTTGAAGGATGGGAAAACGTTGGAAGGAGGGAAAAACGTTGGAAGGAGGGGAAAACGTTTGAAGGAGGGGAAACGTTTGAAGGGAGGTGGAACGTTTGAAGGAGGGGAAAACGTTTGAAGGAGGGGAAACGTTTGAAGGAAGGAAGAAAGGTTTGAATGAGAGAAAAACTTTGAAAGGAAAAATGCTTGAAAGAGTGGAGAACGTTTGAAGGGAGGGGGGAACGTTTTAAGGAGGGGAAACGTTTGAAGGAAGAAGTTTGAATGAGGAAATGACGTTTGAAGGCGATTGAGGACTGTATCCATCGCACTTTGCCTTTTGTATGATCCACTTGGAGGGAACTGTTAGTGCGGGCTCATGGCCTTTGGTTCCTTCTTTCTCGCATAAAAAAAAAAAGTTTGTTACATTCTCTCTCTCTCTCTCTCTCTCTCTCTCTCTCTCTCTCTCTCTCTCTCTCTCTCTCTCTCTCTCTCATCTCTCTCATCTCTCTCTCTTATCTCTCTATTAATACAGTTCTTTTTATTATTTCCCTCTCCCTCCTTCTCCCTATCTTTATTTTACCTCCACCGTCACCTCTTATGTCTTATCTTTCACCTCAATCACCCACTGGTATCACTGTCTCTAATTTACTTCTTCCTCCTCCCTTACCTCTTTGCCCTTTTCGCCACACTTCAAGAACGATCAGATGATGTGTGTGTTCCTAACTGTATCACTCACTCACTCAGTCACGGATATTGAAATCTGTCAGGTTACCCCCGTAGAATTTTTAGTGTGCGTGTAGTGTGTGTCTGAGGTGTGTCTGGGATGTGTCCAAAGAGAAAGAACATCATTTGGGGAATGTGTTGGGTTGGTGGATACGGTTTAGGGTGGGTGCGGCTATCAAATGTGTCCCCCGTCTTGTGATTACTTCCTCGTCTATCCCTATGTCTCCACTTCATCTCATTCAGTTCTTTTATTTCCTTGTTCTTCTTCCTCTCTTCTCCTCCTTCTCCTGTCCTTCCTCTTTCCACTTTTTCTTTTCTTCTCTTTTCACCTTTTTCCTCTTCTATCTTAGCGTCTTTTCTCCGTTTTCTTATTTCTCTCATCTTCATTCCTTCCTCTTCCGTCACCTTCTTTTCTTATTTTCCGTCACTATCCTGTCATCTTCTCACTCCTTTCCTTCGTCATCTTAACCTTCTGCTCTTCCTCCTTCTTCATCTTCTCTTTTTTTCTCTCTTTCATCTCTGGCATCTCTTCTTGCACCGTTTTGTCTTCCTTCTCTTCTATCATCTTTTCTTCCCTTCCCTTATCATTTCTTCCTCCTCCCTCACCTTTCCTCCTCCTCCTCCTCCGCGTAGTTCACCTTCGTGTCACCTTTGTTTTCCTTATCCCACTTAGGCACCTGAATCTCACCGTCCCTGTGCCAATGCTTTTGATGTAGCGAGATTGACGAGGCACAAATCCAATGACTCCCCCACAAAGAGAGAGAGAGAGAGAGAGAGAGAGAGGGAGAGAGAGAGAGAGAGAGAGAGAGAAACATCCAATACTCCTCACTTTAACCTACACTGAATTTGCCATCAGCCCATCTTGAATGCAAGGTTGTAAAGATGAATTAACGAGAGAATGTGGTGCTAGTCACGAAGAAGTGCCGTGGAAAAAGATATAGATCCATAGTACCGTCTCATTGTGCCATCCAGTCACGTGAAATATATTGAAAAAGAGTAAAATTTGGACCAAGTTAATGAAAAAAATTATCAATGATGTTTTTTTCCAATTTCATTTCTTTCCTTTTTTTTTCTCTCATTTTCCCTCAAGCTTTCCGATCAGAGGACGCCATTTTTAATCTATTCTCCCTCCCAGCAGACGATTTTACTCAGCTTAAGGGGGATTTTAAGCTGGAGGGGTTGAATGTAGCCTTAAATAAATCCCTACACTGACATGTCGCTCTTTTAACCCCTCCAGTCCCACGTGCATAATATGGGATTTTGGTAATGCTGCATCCAGACGATTTTATTCAGCTTAGGGGATTTTTTTAAAACTAAGGGGAGGGGATTCATATGGAGCCTTCATTAATCCCTTCACTGCTTGAGGTTCTTAGCAGGATGAATAAAATCGTCTGGTGGTAGTGTGTAATGAATAATGCGTCATAGGATTGAAAGGGTTGAATATAGACGTGTGATGGTGTCGAGGATAAATTCTCTCTCTCTCTCTCTCTCTCTCTCTCTCCATTGGCCTCCCCTGGGTGTTCTTCAGCAGGGGAATTAATTAGGTAAAGAGCCAAGCAAGGTCGAGGAGGGATGGAGGGATTAGGAGAGAGAGAAAGAGAGAGAAAGAAAGAAATTGATTGTGGAAAACAGTTAAAGTTTCGTTATTCAGTCTCTTCAATTAATAATAATAATAATAATAATAATAATAATAATAATAAATAATAATAATAATAATAATAATAATAATAATAATAAATAATAATAATAAAAAAATAATAATAATAATAATTCTAATAATAAATAATAATAATAATTATTATAATAATATTAATAATAATGATAAAAATAATGTTAGCGGAAACAGAGGAGTGGAGGTTTCGCTGCTTAACGTCTCCACAGAATAGTAATAATAATAACAATAATAATAATAATAATAATAAAGCCTCGATTTTGGAAGCCTCATTTAGATTTCCAAACCATCCTTTCATGATCTCTCAAAAATGGAACTCGAATTACATGCAAAAAAATATATGTGGATCAGAATCGCGATATTGAATGCAGTGTTTTTTTTTTTTTCTTGTTTTTCACTTTCTATTGTGTTTTCCACTTCCGCGTATGCAACTTTTTTTTTTCGTCAGTCTCGTGCGAGGCCGGGAAATGTATAAACTTTTTTTTTTTTTTTTTTGGACTGGAGTGGAAAGTGATTTTTAAAATGTGGTATAATAAGTTCGGGCGTAAAAGACTGTGTGTGTTAGATGTAGGGAGGGAGGTGTGTGTGTGTGTGTGTGTGTGTGTGTGTGTGAGAGAGAGAGAAAGAGAGAGAGAGAGAGAGAGAGCGAAGCAGGTGAAACGGAGGCAAGGTGAGAGAAGAGTAGGAGAAGGGAAAGAAGAGGTGGAGAGGAAGGTGAAAGAGGAGGAGCGAAGGTGCAGGAGAGGAAGGGGAAGGGAATTAGTGATAGGGGAAAAAGTGAGGAGGGTGAGGGTTGGTGAAATTTGTGTGTGTGTGTGAGAGAGAGAGAGAGAGAGAGAGACCTAGCCTCTTCCCCTCTCCCCCTCTCGTTATCAAAATTCTTCCCATTGCCTCTAACATCAGACCAGAAAAATGAAGCAATTTCTTGAAGAGGCGAAATGTGCATTATTGATACGGAGGGAACCTTTGGGGGCTCACAGGGGTCCTCATTTGTCTGTAGTTGGTGATATTCTCTCTCTCTCTCTCTCTCTCTGGTGGGGAGAGAAAGAGAGTGAGTGAGTGAGTGAGTGAGTCAAGTAGTACCTCAAAATGTCATACGACCCATCTGCAAATCTTCAAATATTTTAGTATCCTCCACCTATGTTTACTACTTTGTTCTCCCATTCTAGCTTTCTGAAAATACTTTAAAGTCACGGTGTAAATAATTCTGGTGAAATTGTATCTCCCAGACGCACGCCTTTATTCAATCTTAACTCTTTCTGGTAGTAGTTTCGTGTGTATGTTTATGTTTTCAAGCAGATGTACAATGTTCTCGTTTACTCCTTGTTCCTGCAGTGAATTTACAGTTGCCATGTGCTACACTGAGTCGGAAGCCTTTTCGTAATCAACAAAACCTAAGCACAGTTGTTTATTATATTCTTTAGTTTTCTTAATTGGCTCATTCGTTGTGTGTAGATGATCTGTAATCAAATACCCGCCTCGGAATCCTGCCTGCTCACGAGGTTGGTTTTCTTCCAGTTTGTTGTTACTCTGTTCGTAAGGACTTTAATGAAGAGTTTGTAAAGAACTGATAGGTCGATAGCTACGGAGGTCTTTTGAGTTGCCTTTTTTGTAAAGCAAAATACCAAATGCATTACACCATGCTTTGGGAATTTTCTTCTTCTTTTAACATTGAATAAATAAGTAGGCGAGCCTGTTATATATATATATATATATATATATATATATATATATATATATATATATATATATATATATATATATATATGTGTGTGTGTGTGTGTGTGTGTGTGTGTGTGTGTGTGTGTGTGTGTGTGTGTGTGTGTGTGTGTAAAATATGACGCTAAACAAAAACGACTAAAACAGACTGAATCATGCACCTGTACTGATCTGTTTTTTTCATGGAGTTGCGTGCACCACAGAACAGCCTTTAATTTTTGGTTTGCTAGTATTAAGACTCACGACCAACCGGGTAAAAAAAAAAGAAAAGAAAAAAAAGAAAAACTAACCGTAGGGAATTATTTGCACTTCTAGTCCATTCCACAATCGATCAGAACATACAATACGACACCTGGATTTAGTGGCATCAGGTCAGCGTATCAGGTCAATACCGTGTGTCACCTGGGCATTGCATTATTAGAGTAGTGCGCCGCGAGGACAATGCGTCACCAAGAGAGTGCATTATTAGAGCAGTGAGTCACCTGGGAAATGCGTCACTTAGATAATGCGTCACTGAAGGAATGTGTTAGAGGTTCTTCGTCACCACTGCAGTTTGTCACCTAGGCAGTGCATCACCTGTGCAATACATCACCTGAGCAATGCGTCACTTGTGCAATACGTCACCTGTGCAGTGTGTCACCTGTGCAGTGCGTTATTAGAGTAATGCGTCACTTAGAGAGTGCTTCGTCTGGGCAGTGCATCACCAAGGAAATGAAGCACCTGGGCCATGCGTCACAATAATAGTGCCATCAGTACAATGAGCTCCCAGGGAAGTGCGTCAGTGCGTCACCAGGCCACTGACGACCCTCCTAATAAGATATCACTTATTCCCTGACGCACGGAAACAGTCCAACAGAAATATGAAGGAGTTTTTATTTATTTATTTATTTTTTTTTAGGTCGTGCATTGTTGGATGATGTGTGATAGTTGTGGGGTTTATCACACGCACGCGCGCACACACACACACACACACACACACACACACACACACACACACACACACACACACACACACACACACACACACACACACACACACACCTCATGGATGGTCCCAGGAGAGCGAAAGAATTGTTTCCGTCTCCACCTCTCTCTCTCTCTCTCTCTCTCTCTCTCTCTCTCTCTCTCTCTCTCTCTCTCTCTCTCTCTCTCTCTCTCTCTCTCTCTCTCGTGGGCCTCCAATATTGCTACATGGATCAGACAGCTTCCTGGGGACCACGGCCACCACACCACACCACACCACACCACATCACACCACACCACACCACACCACACCACACCATTGCAAAGCCCGTTTTTGAAGGCTTGGTTACGAAGAGATTTTTTTTTAGTCTCTCTCTCTCTCTCTCTCTCTCTCTCTCTCTCTCTCTCTCTCTCTCTCTCTCTCTCTCTCTCTCTCTCTCTCTCTCTCTCTCTCATATCAAAAATTGTGTAAAAGGCTTATGGGCGACTGATGACGTCACGAGCAATGGCCAATCAGCGAGGATTACCAGTCGCATGCCTTGTTAGAGAGAGAGAGAGAGAGAATTTTGTCTGAGGGTTTTCCTTTATTAATGTATTTTCGTGGTGTGTGTGTGTGTGTGTGTGTGTGTGTGTGTGTGTGTGTGTGTGTGTGTGTGTGTAATTCACCGGGTCGGTCAGGATCACTTGATGGTCGTGATCGTCAGCTTTCACCCTCCCGGAAGGGAGCTGAGAGCTCATGTAGTCCGATCTAAGGGCAAGGCTGTGACCTTCACACACGCACACACCCGTCCCCTTGCTCAAGGGGGACAGTAACCACCCACTTCGTCAGTGAAACTTTTCGCAATCTGATCGAGGCGCGAACTCCCGTCCACCAGTTGGCAAGCGAGAACGTTTACCACTGCACCAGCGAGCGGTGTGTGTGTGTGTGTGTGTGTGTGTGTGTGTGTGAAGTTGCAGTCAGAATGGGATATGCACGTACTGTTTGTGCATGTATTTATGTATGTATGTATTCTGTGTGTGTGTGTGTGTGTGTGTGTGTGTGTGTGTGTGTGTGTGTGTGTGTGTGTAATAATAGCGTGTATAATCAGCTCTTTCTCTTACGGGCGGGAGGTAGGACCCAAATCAATATCACCTGCCGAACAAATTACTGCTTTGCTACTCAGGTCCTTGTCTGGTTCCTGCTTCCTAAACCAACCTCGACCATTGGGGTGCTTCCTCAGTTGGGGTGGGGGGTGCAGGGGTGGGGGTGGGGTGAGGGAGGGGTGGAGGTGGGTGTGGGGTCTTGGGGTTAGGGTGGGGGTGGGGGTAAGTATGTAAGGTGAGATTGGAGGCGAGGTTGGTGGAGTGAATGGAGTGTGGGTGATTGGTGGGGTTGATGGTAGGGGTGAGGGTGAGGGGTGGGGGTTGATGGTAGGGGTTTGGGTGAGGGTGAGACGTCTGGCTATAAATAGGTAGACGTATACATTGTGTTGATGGCTTGTATCAGAAAATTTCCTGGGAAAGTTGTATATGTGTAATTTTAACGTAGATATTTCAGCTTTACTGTTTATATTGAGATAGGTTGATCAAGGAAGAAACATGTCATACGGGATCTCTCTCTCTCTCTCTCTCTCTCTCTCTCTTTCTCTAAGGGAAGGGGGATCAAACCTTAAGCTTCTATTGCCGTCATTTGAGGTTTGGGGTTCAGACCAAAAATACCCTCTATATTCCCAAATTTACTGTCACTGTATTTTGAACCCGACTTTGTATGCATCAATGTAATTCTGTAAATTTTTGTACTCTTGTTTAGATTTATGGATCAGATATTTTAGGGGTATATGCAGAAATAAATGACTTTTCATAGGGTAACTTTTTTATCCATGTAACTTATTCTGATATCCACTAGACGACTATTTTCAGTTTAGGAGAGAACGCTAACATTGAGGGAGAGGAATAAATTAATACTTATCCCGTCCAATTCGAAAAATCTTACTGAAACTTTAGATAATGATACAAAGGCAGGAGGAAGAAGAATAAAATGTTCCCTGGCTGAAGGAGTTACGGATTGAAGATGATGCGATATTAAAAAAAAAAAAAAAAAAGGAAGAAGAGAAGAAAGTACTGAAAGCTATATGCGTTTGTAAAGGCACAAAATCCTGCTAATAAGGAAGCACAAAAAGCTAACTCATTGATAGATATACGTGTCCCTCAGATAGATACAAAAAGCTATCACTTTGGTAAATTTTATGCTTCCCGCTAATAAAGTAGTACAGTACTCGAGGGGAAATTGATAGATGTTGCTGATAAAATAAAAGCTAACTCACTGGTACAAAAAGCTAACTCTTGGTACAAAAAGCTAACTCCTGGTACAAAAAGCTAACTCACTGGTACAAAAAGCTAACTCACTGGTATACAAAGCTAACTCCTGGTACAAAAAGCTAACTCCTGGTACAAAAACCTAACTCACTGGTACAAAAAGCTAACTCCTGGTACAAAAAGCTAACTCCTGGAACAAAAAACTAACTCCTGGTACAAAAAGCTAACTCATGGTACTAAAAAAGCTAACTCACTGGTACAAAAAAGCTAAGTCCTTTGTAAATATATATATCTAGCTAATAAACAGCTACAAGAAAAAAAAAGCTAAGAACAAGGCAAGGAGGAGAAACGCCTTCCTTCCTTCCTTCCTTCTTTCTTAGTGAGGCGGAAGGAAGGAAGTGATATATATACGGCCAAGGAGCTGGTCTTAACTCACTCCTGTGGCTTGAGAGAGAGAGAGAGAGAGAGAGAGAGAGAGAGAGAGAGAGGTTGAAAATAGAGACAAACCAGAACATGGAATTAAAAAAAAAAAAACGCGAGGCCCAAAAATCTACGAGAAAAAGTGACGAAAAAATAAAAACAGCAAAATTTCCTGGTATGTGTGTGTGTGTGTGTGTGAGAGAGAGAGAGAGAGAGAGAGAGAGAGAGAGAGAGAGAGAGAGAGAGAGAGAGAGAGAGAGAGAGAGGGAGGAGAAAGTATAAAAAGTCTAAGGAGTTTGGAGGAGTCTTGTGGTTCTCAGGGCTCTAATTGTTGCCGACTGTCCTGAAAGAGTGGCAACCTCGACTCTCTCTCTCTCTCTCTCTCTCTCTCTCCTCTCGCCCACGTCCTCTCCAATTCCTCTTTTATTTTATTTTTTCCTGAAGCCGTCTCTTCGTCTCCCACGGACCTAGCGGCCTCAATCCCCTGTGTGGTGTTTGAGGAGGTGACGAGACCCCGCACACGCGCGCACACACACACACACACACACACACACACACACACACACACACACACACACACACACACACACACACACACACACACACACACACACACACACACACACACACACACACACACACACACATATTTTTATACAGAAATATTGAAATGTCTTACGTCTTCCGAGCATCAGCAAGAGTTAACAAGTTAAGAGTGACAAATTTAATAAGGCTGGAATATATGAACGCAAAATTCCTTCGTAATTTATTTTTGAGTTTTGAGTTTGCGTTTTATAATTGAGAAAAACCTGAAAAAAAAAAATTGATCGCTTTGAAGACAGTTGGGTATCTGAATTGTTACTTTTTTTATCATTAAAAAAAATTTGGTTTAAGTATATGCTTTCTTTTCTTTCATTAACTGTAAAGGAAGAGCAGTAGGATAGAGGACAAGGAGAATTAGAGGAGGTAATATATGAGAGAGAGAGAGAGAGAGAGAGAGAGAGAGAGAGAGAGAGAGAGAGAGAGAGAGAGAGAGAGAGAGAGAGAGAATCTTCAAACAAAAACGATATCAAGGAAGGAGTAGCAAGATAGAGGCGAAAGAGAATTATCCGAAATATAAGCACAGTAAATATATAGAAACTTCGTAGCTTCTCGTAGTGAAGTTTTGTAGATCAGTTATACATATATTTGACTCGTGGACGAGCGGTTGTTATACGTGAGTAGTTTTGTAAGTAGATAATCTTCGTTCCCTTTGTCATACAAGGACAGGAGAGGTAAAGATGAGTATGGGACTATTTTTATTTGTCTTGGAAACATTAGCAAAGTCGCTGTTACCTCCCCACTGTCTCTATCTCTCTCTGCCAGCCTCTCGCCCCTGTTGCTAGCCTCCTTCTCCCCACTACCTGTCGGTTCTATGGCTAGCCCCTTTCTCCTCTCTGATTCCTACATTCTCGTTTAGCAGGGGTCGTATCACGTGGGGTATACTGTCGTGGAAGCTTCTAGAACTCTGTATGTCTGTGTGTAGGTACTGCTTCCGGTGCACTTTTAGCATTCCTTCACTTAAGAGTTGCAAGCTCGTTTCCCATTTGGTTGATTCTCGCTGATGCACTTCCTATTTCACACTCTGGCTTGGTGCTTCTGTCTGTCTATCTATCTGTCTATTTATCTATCTATGAGTTGTATTATTATAATATGGAGTCCTGACAAATAAAGGAAGATCACATTATAGCATCCAAACCCCTTCAGTGAATTTGGAACACTTATGAGCTTTAATTGACCAACTCCAGAGGATTTTATTCAGTAAGGGAAAGCTCAGACAGGGATTTATTTTTCCTATTATTTTGGCAAAGACGCGGTGATTGGTTTGACAGGTGTGGGTGATGAAGGCAGGTGAGACGGCGAAGGAGCAAAGAAGAGAAAGAAGGATGGGAATAGCTCAGGGGGATGCAAAGGAGGAGGAGGAGGAAGAGGAGGAGGAGGAGGAGGAGGGGAATGAAAGTAAGAAGAAAGGGAGAGGAGTGGGAGCAGAAGAATGAGAAAGAACAGGAAGAATGATGTAATGAATTAAGAAACAAGGGAGCCAATAAAAAGAAGGAAAGAATGAATAGCAGGAAGAAGGAAAGACTGTGAAGAAGAGGAAGAGGGGAAGAAGGCAAAAAGAATGATTCAGAGGAAGAGAGGAAGAAGAGGAAATGGATCAGAGGAATAAGGGAAGAAGATGGAAAGAATCAAGGAGAGGGAAAGGGTAAGAAGAGGGGGGAAATGGAGGTGAGAAGAAGAAGCGGGGGAAGAATGAGTAGGGGAAGAGGAAGGAGGGAGGCAAAGGGAAAGAATGAATATAGGAAGAGGGAAAGAAGGAAGAATTGGAAGAGGGAGAAAATGAACAAGAAGTAGAAAAGGGGAAGGAGACGAAAAGAATGGAAGAAGATAGCATGAAAAAGTAAGAGGAAGAGAGGAAGGTAATAGAAGATAGATGGCAAGTAAGAGAAATGGAAAAAAGGCGAAAAATGAATGAAGAGAGAGAAATGAAGAAGAGAAAGAGGGAAGGAATGAAGAGGAGAAGAGGAAAAGAATGAAGAAGTGGAAGGAGGGAAGAAGATGGGGAATGAGCAAGAGAAGGAGAAGCACAATTAGGATCTTTCCACCTCCGTGAAGACAAGGATCATATTTCTCACATTATTTGCAGGTGACGGAGGTGTAAGGAAGATCCCAGGTATATATATAGCGAGCGAGCGAGCGAGAGAGAGAGAGAGAGAGAGAGAGAGAGAGAGAGAAAATAATGATGTTAATAATAATAATAATAATAATATTAAGAATAATAATAATTCTAATAATAATAATAATAATAATAATAAACAGGGACAAGGAGGAACGCAGGATAATGGAAGTGAAAATATGAGAGAGAGAGAGAGAGAGAGAGAGAGAGAGAGAGAGAGAGAGAGAGAGAGAGAGAGAGAGAGAGTATATATTTCTTCCTTCCACGTCTGCATATCTTCCTTGAGACGGACAGACAGCTGGTGTGTGTGTGTGTGTGTGTGTGTGTGTGTGTGTGTGTGTGTGTGTGGAGGGAAAAGTTTGACTGTAAAAGATTTTGGCGTAAAAAGAAAGAAAAAATAGAAGGGTATTTTTGGATGCGGTTCGGAAACAAGGCGTGGAGAGAGAGAGAGAGAGAGAGAGAGAGAGAGAGAGAGAGAGAGAGAGAGAGAGAATTACGTAGACAAAAGAAGCACAGACAAAGGGGGGAAAATTAAGAAAGAATAAGTTAGAGAAAGCAAAAGAGAGCGAGAGGGATGACAAAAGAGCGCAAATGCAAAAGAAGAGGAGGAGGAGGAGGAGGGGGAGAAGGAAGAGGAGGAGGAGCAGGAAGAGGAGGAGGAGGAGGAGGAACAAGAAGAAGAGGAAGAAGGAGAGGTTAGCGGAGGCGAGGAAAATGGGGTGTAAAAGCGAAGAAAGAAATAGGTGTGGGATGGAAGGAGGAAATGACCTGGAAAGAGAAAGAATGGGAGAGCCAGGCGAGGAAGAGGTAATGAGGAAGATGAGAGAGAGAGAGAGAGAGAGAGAGAGAGCGTAGTTCTTCCTTTTTCAGCACCATATTTCCTCTATTATCAGTATACTCCTTCATCTCATAATTCTTCTTATCAGCAACATCCTCTTTTAGAAACTTTTCCTTCTTATTGATATTCTCAGTTGTTGATATTAGTTCTTCTCAGTTTGAAATGTTCCTTTAAATCTGTTTTTCTGATAATTCGTCCTTTGTATCTTTATTATTAGGATTTTTACTCATTATTTTCCATATTCAGTTAAGTACACTTTATATCCTTGCCCCTTTCTTTCTTTATTTTTCGCACTTTTCTTTATCTGCCCTCCATTTTGACTTTCTGATATTATTATTCTTCCTCGTCTTTATTACTTTCCTTCTCGAATAACAGTTTCATTGTCTTTCATTTTATTTCTTTTTCGACGTATATTACTCTTCCAGCCACGTCTTGGTTTATTTGTAGTTCTTACTTTCCTCTCTCATTTTTTTTCTCGTGTAGTGATGCTTCTTATATTAGTTTTCTTACAGTAGTCTTCCTCTGTGGTTCCAACTTTCTATGATCTCCAGTCTTTTAAGTGCAGTGTGTCCAGGCATATGGAAATGAACGGATCTTGAATTTGGGTCCCTGTCATCTTGTTTTTTTTATTTTTTCTTGGAAGGAACAGTTTTGCGGGCTTCTTGCCTTTGGTTCCTTCTTACAAAATAAAAAGTTTCGTAGCATCCAAGGTTATACATTATTTTCCTCAACATATCTAGAATATTTTGTTATTCATTTTTAGTTCTGTGTTTATATACTTTTTTTTAATCAACATTTCCATTTCATTTTCCTTTCTCCTCCTTGGCCTGCGCCTCTCCCTGCCTTCTCCCTTATGCAACCCAAATTTTATTCATTTTGCCTCCCCGGAAACATATGCGCACCTCACAAGCAGCCTGGATTTAATATTAGAGAGACTGGGAACTCGCAGGGGGATTGCAGAAGTTTGGCGATTTATTTTTGTGGGATTTCGTTTTAATATATTTAATTTTGCGCGATCTAATGTGATATATTTTGATTGGTGGATTTACTGGCACATTTTTCTTACTCAGGATGGTTACTGGATTTTGGCGATTTATTTTTGTGGGATTTTGTGTGGTATATTCCGACTGAGCGATTTACGGATTTTCTAAAAATAGTTCTTCCGTATTTTTACTCTTTGGTCTTTACTTTTTTTTTTTTTTTTACCGTAATCTCTTTTTCAATTGTTTCCTATATATTTTCTTTGGCCTCTCTTTGTTAATAATTTTTTTAAACAGCAGCCTCTGTTTTTTCCTGCCCTCGTTTTCATTTATCTTATTAATATTGGCCACTGCACAGACAGCGGTAAATTATCACATGGATGGGGTTTATTCTGCCAGTTTATTTATATTATTTTTATTTTATTTATAGGTATTAACCCTTCCACTCCCAGGACATCTATTTCATTGTTAATAATTCTACCCCCCAAAATAGCTTTATTCCATTTTAGAAGAAGAAAAAAACAAAGGCTGATAAAGGCCGCGTGTACCCGTGCCATTCAGTGTCCCTGCAAAAACGATTATATTGTTTGAAGGTAACAAGAATAAACTTATAGATTAATTAATTATGAATGGATAAATCTGAAGCAAAAAAAATTAATAGGTAAATATATTTAGAAGTAACAGTTTTAGGAAGGGAAATGGGATATAGGATTAAGAGAAAGAAATATGGGTGAGTGTTAATTCGTTGGGTTATTACAGGAAAAGATGGGATATATTTTGCTGGGATTTAATCTGATCTCTCTCTCTCTCTCTCTCTCTCTCTCTCTCTCTCTCTCTCTCTCTCTCTCTCTCTCTCTCTCTCTCTCTCTCTCTCTCTCTCTCTCTCATATCTTCCTTCTTTACTGCCTCTCCCATCATTCCTACATTTTACTGTGGCTCGCCATTTCTCTTTTCCCTTTCTCTCCAGATTTCTTTCTCTCTTTTTCTCTGTCTCATTAATTCTCTCTTCCCCTCTTCTTTCTTCTTCGTCTTTCCTACTCTTTCTTCCTGTCTCCTCATCTTCATTCTTTCTTTTTCATCCAGTTTTCACTTTTCCATCGTCTCGTTTTCGTCTTCTGTCCTCCTTTTCCATCTTCTCCCCTTCGCTTTCTTCTTCTCCCCTTCCTTTCCTTCATCTCCCCTCCTCCTCTTCCATTTCCCTCCTCCTCCTCCTCCCCCTCTTCCTTTCTCGTCCCCTTAAATTCCATTCCCCTCCCCCGTTTTTCCACTTTCCTTTCTTCCTCTCTCCCCTCCATTCTTCCTCTCTCCCCTCCTTTCTTCCTCTCTCCCCTCCATTCTTACTCCTCCCATTTCTTCCTTTCTCCTCCCCCTCCTCTCTCTCCATACGATAACCTCCCTTGTCCATTTCCATTGCATCTTTCCCCATTCCTTCTGTCCTATCCTTTTCGTATTTTATCTCCCTCATTCGTATTCCTCCCCATTTCGCCACGTTGTATACACCTGGTGACGCTGTGTGCCCTGGAATGGAGTGCAGCATCTACAGCGTCCACCCAAGAACCAAACCACCTCATATTTCCCTGCACCTCGCCGTGGGAAGGGATCCTGGTGAGACGCCGTTTACCACAAGGGACATCGGTTCCCTACACGGTGTATGCACTGTATTGTACCTGTAGGACGGCCCCCCAAAAGCAATTTCTTGCTTGTGGTCGACGGGTCTGTTCAGCCAGAAAGACCGGGGTTAAGAACATCATCATCATCATCATCAACAATAACAAAAACAACAACAACAACAATACAGCAACAGCAACAGCAACAGCAGCTTATTCTTCCCTTCTTTTGCTTTCCTTAAAATTCCATCTCTTTCTCTCCTTCCCCTCTTCTTTATCTCTCTTCTTTTTTTTTTTCCTTCCACAAATCCCTTCTTCCGTCTTCCCTCATCTCCCTCTCTCCTCCACAGCTTTTTCCATCTTTCATCTCTCTCTCTCTCTCTCTCTCTCTCTCTCTCTCTCTCTCTCTCTCTCTCTCTCTCTCTCTCTCTCTCTCTCTCTCTCTCACTTTCTTCTTTCTTAATCTTACTCTTGCCAGTCTTTCTCTTCGTTCCCAGTCTCACTCTCTCTCACCGCTCCTCCTCCTCCTCCTCCTACCTACCTAAAAAGCGCCAGGCAAGGCTGCCACACCACCCCTAAACATCCACTCTGTGCACTGTACATCCACACTGTGCACTGTGCAGTCCCTTTTTGTCCATAAGACACCCCGTCTTATATATTTTTCAATTTCGCCAATGCAAAGAAAGTAATATAAGCACAGATTAGGATCTGCACAGATAGCCCTGAGTTAACGGTCACTACTCTTACTTTCGACCTGTGATGGGCTGTGGATCACTGAGGGTCCCTGTTAGTCAAGTGACCACCATCGGGATTTTTTTGATGTACCAGGGGTCACTGCTTCAGGATGAAATTTGTGTACTTGTCCTACATGGGAGAGTTCCTTGTCTCAGTGGAGTGAACGGAGCTAGGGCCTGATTGACTGCTGCCTACCTTAAAAGCGCCAGGCAAGGCTGCCGCACCACCCCTAAACATCCACACTGTGCAGTGTGTAGTTTCCACGTTATGTCCACAGACGCCCCATTAACTCAACATACCCGTTTATAATGTCATGCTGTAACTATTAGTTGATTTGATTACTTTCTCTTTCAGGTTACTCAAACGGGTAGCTTATAGACAAAGTATTATAGAATGTAACTTTTCCTTTCCAGTATTTCCTATGAAATTTCCATGTCAGTTTTTCCATGCTGCATGGTGGTTTTTCTCACTTTTTCCTGGAGGGTTTGGGGGTGGGGGGAGCCTTCTTGCTTTACTATCCTTATCCTTCAGCATGTAGAGTTAGATCTTGTAGTCATAGTTTTCTCTGTAACAAGCAGCCTCGAAAGGACCATAAGGTCTGTTGCTGTTTGCTTTCCTATGTAATCCTATGTAATCCTCCTCCTCCTGCTCCTCCTCCTCCTCGCCGACCGTCATCCAATCATGGGGCTGAGAATTCTTTTCCTCCTCCTCCTCCTTCTAGCTCACTTTCCCTCTCCTTCTTCTCGCACTTTTATTTTCTCCTCCTCCTCCTCCTCCTCGTAGCTCACTTTTCTTTCTTTCCTTCTGGCTCTATATTTTTTCTTCTAAGTCGCAGTCTCCAATCTCGAAATTCATATATGTACGAGTTTTTTATTATTACTTTTATTTTTCGCTACACTGCCGCAGTATTTTGAGAGAGAGAGAGAGAGAGAGAGAGAGAGAGAGAGAAGGAGTGTGTGTGTGTGTGTGTGTGTGTGTGTGTGTGTGTGTGTGTGTGTTTCTCTCCAGCGTCGTAAATTCAGTGTACCCAGTCATCTTAATCTAATCTTAATTTTTTTCTCGGTACTTTATCATTCTTTTGTAAGGACTTCTTTAAAAGCGTATCAGCCTTTGGTTCCCTTTTTAAATAGGTATATAAACGAATAAATGAATAAAATAGTGTAGAGATTTAAGTAAGAAATAGAGGGATGTAAGCAAAATATATGTTAATTCCGATGATGATGATGATGATGATGATGATGATGATGATGATGATGATGCAGCCTAACTGACACTCTGAACCATTCCTGCAAGACTTAAAAGACTCTACGGAGCAATATATCTACTACTACTACTACTACTACTACTACTACTACTACTACTTATAATAATAATAATAATAATAATGATAATAATAATGATAGTTTTACTTTATCGCAAAGCCCTCTCATTCCACAGTAATTCTTCGCTACTTCTGTTTTATAATTCTCCTTTATTATTTGCGTGGGGAGGAAGCTGACCATTATTAAACTCCCCACCCTAATCCCCGCTTTCACCCCTTCCCCTCACCACCCCCTCCTTCCCCTCCCCTCCCCTCATCTTTCCCCTTCCTCCACCACGTAATCTCCATATCAGTTCATCTCCCTCCCTTTTGCTTTGCTCCCCTTCCTTCCGTATCTGTCTCCCCCTTCCTTCCTATCCCTCCTTCTTCCTCCCCATCTCTCTCTCACTCACTCACTCCCCCCTTCCCTTATCTCCCCTCCCCATCCCTCTATCCTCCCCTCTTCCCTCCTCCTCTTCTCTCCCCCTTCTTCTCTTCCCCTTCTTCTCTCCCCTCTTCTCTCCCCTCTACCTTCTTTCCCAACCCATCCCCTCTTCATCTCCGTCCCTTCCCGGTCTTCCCTTTTCCCTTCCCTCTTCTCTCCCCTCTACCTTTCATCCCAACCCCTCTCTTCTTTCCCGCCCCTTCCTTCCCTCCTCACCCCCCTCCCCCGCCCCTGAGCAGCACATTACCCCTGACAGACCAAAACTCGCATGTAGGTAAGCCAGCCCTCAGACATACGCTAATTAATGCTTGGTCGACTCTAAGCTTTGGGGAGAAGGGAGAAGGGGAGGAGGTAGTGAGGAAGGAGGGAGGGGGAGGGAGGAGGTAGTGAGGAAGGAGGGAAGGGGAGGGAGGAGGAAATAGTGAGGGAAGGGAGAGAGGAGGAGAAAGGGTAATGAAATGGAGGAGGAGGAGGAAAAATGGTAAGGTGTGTGTGTGTGTTTGTGAGAGAGAGAGAGAGAGAGAGAGAGAGAGAGAGAGAGAGAGAGAGAGAGAAGATCAAGTGGTAAGAAGGAGGAAGTAGGGGAGAAACAGGAACAGTAGGAAAAATAGATAGGAGAGTAGATGGAGGGAAGGAGAAGGATAACGAGAGAGGAGGTAAAAGGATGAGAGGAGAAGAAAAGAGAGGAGGAAAGAGAGAAGGCAGGAGAAGAGAAAGTAATTTTGATCCGGAGGGAAAAAAGAGAAAGAAAGCCAATGATTAAGAGGAAAATAACAAAGAGGAAGAGGAGGAGGAAGAGGAAGTGTAGAGGAAGGAAAAAACAAAGGTAGAGGAAAGAAATGAAGAGGAGATAAAATGAGGAGAAACAGGAGGAAAGAAGAGAAAAGAGATGAAAAGTAGAGGATAAAAAAAGAGGATAAGAGAAAGGAATGAGTTAGAGAGAAGAGAAGGGAGAAAAGACAGGAGAGAGAGAGAGAGAGAGAGAGAGAGAGAGAGAGAGAGAGGAAAAGCAAGTAAAGAAGTAGGAAAATAAACAATGAAAACCAAAAAGAAAGAAAAAAGGAAACGAGTTGGTGAAGAAGGAATGAAACTGGAAAAAAATTGAAGGAATAAGAAAAAAAAATCATAAAAAACAGAAGCAAGAGGAGAGAAAAAATTTAACGTTGGAGGGAGGATTATTTTACATCCAGAGATTTGATACTTAATTGGTAAACGCAGAGCAGCAAATTTTCCCCCTCCCCAGTGGAGCTGTCCGGGTGCGTAATTTCTTGGTCTGGAGGCTGAGAGTACGCAGGCTGTAAATGCGGGAGATTAAGGCTGCGTTAGTAAGATTTTGCGTGGTAAGATTGCGTTATTAGAATGTGGTGTGGTAAGGTTGCGTTAATTTGGCGTGGTAAGGTTGCGTTATT
>NC_137054.1:71864742-71872242 GCF_032717465.1 Coenobita brevimanus
TTTGTGGCCCCTCCAGCGAGAGAGAGAGAGAGAGAGAGAGAGAGAGAGAGAGAGAGAGAGAGAGACGGTGGAAGAAGAGGGAGAGGGAGGCAGGGGAACAGGGAAAGGACGATAGACGGTGCATGGAGGGAAAAGATGAGAGAGAGAGAGAGAGAGAGAGAGAGGAGGAGGAGGAATGGAGTGGCTGAGGAGATGCGAAGGGAGAGTAGAGAATAGGGAGAAAATGGAGGAAAGACGGAGAGGGAAGGAGACAGAGGAGGAGGAGGGAGAGAAGAGAGAAGGAGTGGAGAGTGAGAAAGGAGGAGGAAGGGAGAGTAGGGAAGAGGAGGAAATTGAGGGAAAAAGGGAGAGAAAGAGAAGAAGGGAGATAAGAGATGACGCCAGAACTCCATTTGTGGTTACGGTGATCTGGGGGAGGGGGGGAGGAGGGAGGGCATTTGAGGGAGGTAAAGAAGAGGAGACAGGGGGAAGAGAGGACAGGGAGGGAAGAGGGGAGGAAGAGAGGAAAGGAAGGAAAGAGAAAGAGATGGAAAGAAAACAAGAGAGGAAATGAAGAAAGAGAGGGCCGAGATAGAGAGGGAGAAAAAAGACGAGAAAGGGAGAGAGGAAGAGAGTGAAAGGAGAGAGGAAGAGAGTGAAAGGAGAGAGGAAGAGAGGGAAAGGAGAGAGGAAGAGAGGGAAAGAAGAGAGGAAGAGAGGGAAAGAAGAGAGGAAGAGAGGGAAAGGAGAGAGGAAGAGAGGGAAAGGAGAGAGGGAGAGAGGGAAAGAAGAGAGGAAGAGAGGGAGGGGAGACAAGGAGAGGAGGATTTAAGAAGGAACAAGAAGGAAAAGATTGTAAAGGAAGGAAAGAAGGGAGACTCAGGTAGTGTAGGTCTTAGTTGGGTGTAGGGGTTGGACGGGGGAGAGAGAGAGAGAGAGAGAGAGAGAGAGAGAGAGGTCATTCAGCACAAGATTTATTCAACAGGGCAGTAGGGGAAATAAAGGTGTGATGTAGGTCAGTAAAAATAGAGGGAGGGAAAGAAATGGAATTACTGTTAACAGGGAGAAAGGTGAGCACGATAGTAAGGGGTTGGAGGAAGGAGAAAAGAGGGGAAATTGGAATGAGGGGAAGAGTGGGCAGAAAAGAGGTGGAAAGAGGAAATGAGAGGAAAAAGAGAGAGAGGGGAAATGAGAAAGAAGGGAAAAAACGGAAGAAATGGAAAGAGAAAGAGGGCAAAAGGGAAAAGAGGAGAAGAAAGGAAGGAAAAGAGGAAAAAGGAAGAGAGAGGAAATGAAAAGCGTCCAGAGAGGAAGTGAGAGTGGATTGGAGGAAGGGGAAAAGAGGGAAAGAGAGGAAAAAGCGAAGAAGAGGAAATAGGAAGAGAGGGGAAAGCCTGAAAATAAGGGGAAAAATGAAAAGAATCCACGGAGAAATGGGAAGAGGAGTGGATTGTAGAGAACGCGTTAGAAACAGATAATAAAAGAAAGTAAAAAAAAAACAAAAGACATCTTGAAGGAGATAGGGAAAGGGGGAAGGAAAGAAAAAAGGAAAGGAGAGGAGAAATGAAAGTGAAGGAAACGAGAGAGAATAAGGAAAGAGAAAGTGAATTTTAGCGACTGTGATAGACGTAGATAGATGATGAGAAAATAAAATTGAAGAAGTGAGAAACGACATAGATTTGGGAAGGAGTGAGGAATGGAGAGCCGTAGACGAAATCAAAGAAGTCAGTCATATTAACATCTTGAAAGAAAGAAAAGAAAAGGAGTTGGAAATAGAAGAGGAAGAAGGAAGAAGAGAAGAAATTGAATGGGTGAGATTCAGTGAGGGAAAGAAAGGTGAAGAAACAGCATGTGACTTAAGAAATATGTATAAGAACACCAAATGCTGTTGGCATGACGTTCTCCCTACGTGTCAAGTAGGGTTGGTGGAGGATTAGTGCCCCTCCCTGTAAAAGAATTAACTCTAAGCCCTTGGCCACCCCGTTTGGGATACATGGCGTCTGGCAATGAATGAATGAATGAAGAAAGGGAGTGAAAGGAAGATATTTGGAAATAGATGGAGAAAAAGGGAAGAAGAGGATATTATGAGAGAGAGAGAGAGAGAGAGAGAGAGACGCATATGTGAGGGAAAGCATGCAAAATACAGCAAGAGGAAGGAGGATAGGCAGAGGGAAAAGTAGTGCTGAAAACGAGTGTGTGTGTGTGTGTGTGTGTGTGTGTGTGTGTGTGTGTGTGAGGAAGTTAAAGGTGTATCTAGCCTCTTCAGTTCGAGCAGTCTGTCCAGGTGAATAAGAATCGTCCGGAGATAAGAAAGAAGGTAATTAATAGGTTCTGAGAGAGAGAGAGAGAGAGAGAGAGAGAGAGAGAGAGAGAGAGAGAGAGAGAGAGAGAGAGAGAAATATTGTAACTAAAACGTCATTGGGCAGAAAAGCAATTTATTTTTCTTTTGCGATATATTTTTTGGGGGTATGGCTGGTTAATATCCTTTTGTCTGTCTGTTTGTCTGTCTGTCTATCTGTCTGCCTGTCTGCCTGTCCGTCTGCTAGCTGTCCGCGTCCATCGTAGTTCTGAAGATACAGTGTCGAATATTTAATCGAATATGGATGTCTTGCAAGAAAATCACAAGAACCATATGAAGGACGCGAAGAAACTGGAGAAAACGGGGCGGCTTCCCTCAGGACCTTGGCCAAATAGATGAATAGATAGATAAATAGGTAAATAGATAGATGGATAGATAGATAAAAAAAAAGATACCGTATCAATGCCTGAAAATTTCTCTGTAGTTCTTTCACACAAAGTTGGCCCAGATTTCCTTCTTCTGTAGTTTGATAGTCTTCCTTAACCCCTTTCACTGAGCGATTTTTTTTTTTTTTTTTTTTACAGATGAAGAACAGAGGAAGGAAAAGTAATTAAAAGATTCCATTCACTTATTTACAGGTGTCAGTTTTGCAAGATGAAGACAATCGTATGGAAGTTACAAGAGTGAATGATGAAAATACGGCATGGTAAATAGGAGGTTAATTTCGTTGATGAATTGGGAAGCTTTGGGGAGAGGCAGACCGAGAATGAGATGTTTATATTAGGACCAGTGCCAGAGGAAGCGGAGAGAACTCGTAAAATGAGGAGGAGGAGAGGAGGAAGAAGAGGAAGAGGAGGACGAAGAGGAGGGGAAAGGAACATCAGTAGTTGTAGTAGTAGTAGTGGTGATAGTAGTAGTAGTAGCAGGAGGAGGGGGAGGAGGAGGAGGAGACGAAAGCTCATAATTGTGGAAGGAGGATCAAGAGGAGGAAGAGTGGGAAGGAAGAGGAGGAGGAGAAGAGGAAGGAAGAAGAGGAGGAAGAAGAGAAAGGAGTAGGAGGAAAGGTAAGAAGAAAAACCCGTAGTAATGGAAGGAAAAAAATGGAGATGAAGAGGAGGAATTACAGGAGAGGGAAGGAAAAACAGGAGGAGGAAAAGGAAGTAGAGAGAGAGAGAGAGAGAGAGAGAGAGCTAAGGAAGGAAGGGAAGGAAGCCAAATCCATGTCTAGCGGAGCGCGGGATGAGGTGGAAGGGTGGAGGAGGAGGGTGGAGAGCTGATGGGAAAGGTGGAAGGGGAAGAAAGGGAGAAAAGACACAGTGCAATTACCGGGAAAGAAATCTCATATTTGTGTCAGGGTAGATTAAGGGCCGAATTCCTATACTCCTTTTCCTTTAACTTGGCCTAAAATTGACACGCCCTGAAATCTAAGTCGTAGGAATAAATTAACACAAAACTATGGCGCTAGTCACGAAGAAGTGCTTGGGAAAGGATGTAAATACTCTTTTTACCTTGGCCGAGTTGTAGGAATTGGTTTACACACGAACATAACGCAAGTCACGAAGAAGTGCTAGGGATGTAGAGTCGCAGTGTCGTCTTTTTCCGCCACTGAGCTACATGAAATAAGGTACAAAAGGACGAAAATCTGAGCCAAGTTAAGGTGAGAGTACTATAGCCGTTTTAGAAATTCTGTAGCGTTTCTTCAGTATTATTTCGGAAAGAGAGTTGCCCTTTGTCTGTGAGGGAAAATCAGATATGGAAGACCAGCTAAAACTATGGGTGGAAAAACGTAAAGAAGGAAGGATGGAAGGAAGGAAGAAAGGATGAATGAAAGGAAATAAGGAAGGAGGGGAGGAAGGAAGAAAGGAAGGCAGGAAGTAAAGAGAAAGGAAATAAGGAAGGAAACAAGGGAGGAAGACGGGGTGGATGGAAGGAAGGTAAGAGGGGAGGATGGGTGGAAAGGAAGGGAGGAAGAAATAAGGAAGGTAGGAAAGAAAATGAAAATAAGGAAGGAGGAAGGGAAAGAAAGAAGGAAGGAGGGAGGGAAGGAAAGAAGGAAGGAAGGAAGGAGGGAAGGAAGGAAGGCAGATAGGGAACAGGAAGAAGGAACTAATTGAACGAGGGAAGGAAAAAAAAAGAACAACCATAAAACGTGCGAGGGGAAGCGACTAACAAAGAGAGAGAGAGAGAGAGAGAGAGAGAGAGGGAGAGAGAGAGAGAGAGAGAGACCCTTGAAATTCGTGACACTAAATACCTTCACTGATGCGATGTGCAAGTAATTCACACACACACACACACACACACACACACACACACACACACACACACACACACACACACACACACACACACACACAACCTCCTTCCCCCTCCCCTTCCCCCCTCGGCAGGAACGACAGCGAAAATATTATAGGTGGAAGAGTCATATAAACCCAATTTTTATGGTTGAAAAAAGTCCCCCTTGCCCAAAAATTCATGTGTATATATAAAATTGCAGACCGGCAGTGTATGGAGAAATTATGGACCCCCAAAATTTTATATGCAGAGGTGCAGTAGCCCGAGGGAACGCTTTTTGTCGTTGTTTGTTGTTGTTGGGGCTGGGGGGTAGGGGTGTGTGTGGGGTGGGAGGTAGGGGTAAGGGTGGTGCTGATGGTGGTGGTGTTGCTAAGAATGGTAGTGGTGGTGGTAGTTGTGGTGGTGGTGTTGCTAAGAATGGTGGTGGTAATGGTGGAAGTGGTGGTAGTTGTGGTGGTGGTGTTGCTAAGAATGATGGTCGTGGTTGTGGTGGTGGTGGTGTTAGTTGTGGTGGTGGTGGTTGTGGTGGTGGTGTTGCTAAGAATGGTGGTGGTAATGGTGGTAGTGGAGGTAGTTGTGGTGGTGGTGTTGCTAAGAATGATGGTGGTGGTTGTGGTGGTGGTGGTAGTTGTGGTGGTGGTGGTGTTATTTCTTGGTTCGTAGTGTTTGTTGTCGTGTTTTCTTGTTTGTTCTTTTGTTATTGCCTGTTGATTTGCTGTATGTTGTCTGTCAATGAAATAACCTGGTGTTCATCTTAATAATAACATACCTAAGTACTTGTATACCTGAGAGAGAGAGAGAGAGAGAGAGAGAGAGAGAGAGAGAGAGGTTATATAGGTAACGAAAGAAGTAAAAATGAGGTTGGTAGAAAAAGAATGCACAGAGAATCAAAAAGAAGAGAAAGAAGAAGAGAATGTGAGCAGGTATGTGTGTGTGTGTGTGTGTGTGTGTGTGTGTGTGTGAGAGAGAGAGAGAGAGAGAGAGAGAGAGAGAGAGAGAGAGACCTCAGTAGGGAGAGAGATGTGTGGGATGCTTGGGATATATATGGGGGGGAGAATATATTATGGGGAGGGGGGGGTATACAGTATTTTATGAGAGGAAAGCAGTCCACATCCGAGCAAAAAAAACTCATGGATGGAAAATGGAAAATAAGAAAGCACATAGGAAAAAATAGGGAGGCTTGCAGTACAGTTGACATTTTATTTTTATTATTTATTTATTGATATAGTTCTCTTCTTGTTTATTTGTTAACTCTATTGATCTGAAATATTGCCTGTCCACTTCCTTCCGGTTTCCATCAATGATTTTTTTTTCTCTCTTGTGGGAGAAATTTGTCAGAGAAAAGGTTAGAAATTGGCTTGATTTTGGCCAACACACACACACACACACACACACACACACACACACACACACACACACACACACACACACACACACACACACACAGTCATCATCTTCATCATCATCATCATCGTCGTCGCCATCATCATCACCATCATCATCATCGTCATCATTATCATCATGACCATCACCACCATCATCATCATCATCATCATCACAGCCATACCCTTTACTTCGAAGACCCAGACAAAGATCTTAGCCAAATTCTCTCTTCCTTCCCTTGCCCAGATCCTTCCGTATTACAAGCAACCAGGAACTTTACCAGACCCACGTATTCCCCGCGTCTTGTCATTCCTGTTTTATGGTACATCTGGGAGGCGGACGAGAAGGGAGAGCGCAATATGACCCCTCTTAAAAGTCGCGATCTCGCCAGAAAACTCGCGATTTCGCCAGTTCTAAAAGTCGCGATTTCGCCAGGTCAACCTTGTTTTCCCTGGACCTCACCGTTTTTTGCACGGCGCGCGAATTTTGAAGACGGGAGGAGGGGGGGGGGTACAGAATTTTCGAAAAGGGAAAAAAAAAAATGCATAATGGATTTTTCAGATACATTTGTACCCAGCGTGTCCATTTTGAAAACTGTGAGTGATTGAATTTTGGGAGGGAATTGGAAAAAAAAAAAAAATGAAGTTTTGGGAAATGAATGAAAACTGGGATGAGAGAAAGTATGAAAATTTTGAATGGTGAAATAGTCAGTCCAAAAAGTTTCACACACTTTACCACACATATCATTCTGAGAAATGGACGAAGCATTGTGGTATGTGGAGCAGCCTGTGATTATAAGTGCAGATATTGTCCTTGGTTATTATTAGAACTCAAAATCGAAGAAAAGTTCACATTCTGGTTGCTGTTTTTTATTCTATTTATTTATTTATTTATTTATTTTTGTTAAGGCACGAGGTTAATAGATTCATATATGACCTACAAAAGTCGCCCTTTTTCACCTCCATTGGACCCCAGGTGAGCGATTCTTTCTTTCTTTTTTTTTTTTTTTTTGACCAATAGAACACGAACACACGGAGCGCATACCCCCAAGGAAACGCCATCTTCCTTTCCTGTCATTTTTTTTTTTTTTTGCCATGACCTTTGACCTTTTTCACTCGAAATTTAATCATTTCTCAGATAGTTCACAGTCATTCCCTGGTATTCAGATTTTGGCGCAAGTGTATTGAGAATTTGGTGCAATTGTGTTCAGAATTTGATGCAGTTCTGTAAAAAAAAAGAAAAAAATGATGCAATTCTGTTCAATACTTGGTGCAATTCTGTTCAAAATTTAGTGCAATTCTGTTCAAAATTTATTGCAATTCTGTTCAAAATTTATTGCAGTTCTGTTCAAAATTTTGGTGCAATTCTGTTCAAAATTTAGTGCAATTCTGTTCAAAATTTTGGTGCAATTCTGTTAAAATTTTGGTGCAATTCTGTTCAAATTTTGGTGCAATTCTGTTCAAATTTTGGTGCAATTCTGTTCAAATTTTGGTGCAATTCTGTTCAAATTTTGGTGCAATTCTGTTCAAAATTTAGTGCAATTTTGT
>NC_137054.1:71874742-71907242 GCF_032717465.1 Coenobita brevimanus
GGCCCGGCCATGCGTGCCTGAAATAGCTGAACCTTTCCCCTTTCACGAGAACCCAGGAGAACCCAAGAGAACCCAGCCCACGATAGCCTAAAGGACGTGGACAAAACCCATACTTAGTTTTTTTTGTTTATTGAGGCGAAGATGCACTGGACAGGTTGGTGATGATTGGCTGAATGCAACATGTCCGAATAACGTTTACTATCCCAAGTTTCCCCCTCAGATATATGTTGTCAATTAATACTGCTAACGGGTAAAGAGACTATGATGTAATGTTGAATTTAGCCAATCATCACCAGCCTGTCAAGTGCATCTTCGTCTCGAAAAAGAAAAGAAAAGAAAAACAGTATAGCTAGCCTCGCCTAATATGATCTGTGACCTACCCTAACCTGCTATGGCATAAGCTAACCTACTAGCCTAGCATAAGCACAGCATATTCTCTCATAACATATAATAACGTAACAGCAAGCATAGCATAACATAGCATAATATTTCGTTACATAACAACGTATCAGCGCCACATAGCAAATTAACCTTCTTCCGCTCACGAAAGCTAAATACAGTATAGTACCATCTTAGCCACGACAGCCTTAAATAACGCAGACCAAAAACCGAACCTAACTTGATATGAGAGGGAGAGAGAGAGAGAGAGAGAGAGAGAGAGAGAGAGAGAGAGAGAGAGAGAGAGAGAGGTGGCAGGAAGAAGGAAAACTACTAGTGGAGAGATGACAGGAAAGGAGAGAGGTAGAAGGAAGGAAAATAGATGGAGATGAGAGAGAACAGAGTAGGGAAGAGGAGGAGGAGGAGGAGCAAAGGGAGGAAAGAGGAGGAGGAGGAGGAGAAGCTGGATGTATTTCATTTTTTCGAGTGGCCATTAGTTTTTGCATGAAAAAGAGTGAGAAACATAATTCTTTGTAAAGACTGTTTTATACTTTGTGATACACTGCGTGAGGTAGTTTTCAATAAAATAATGTATATTCGTTGCTCATTGCATGCAAAAAGCTGCGTTTGTGCTTTTTTGTAGGGAAGAGGTTCATAGCGTTCACCAGATTCTCGAAGGGGTCCGTGACTCAACAAAGGTTAAGAATCACTGTTCTAGAGAGAGAGAGGCCAGACATTCGCCTGGGTTAGATATCTTTTTTTTTTCCGGTGACCTTGACCTTTGATGACCTTATACGACCCTGGTGTAGATAAAATCGATATATCTCTCACTCTAAAAAAGAAAAAAAAAATGATTACCTGATAAAGTCTTTCAGTTATTAGGGCCCGAACACTCGGACAGACAGACAGAGAGACATGTAGGCAGAGTGACAGACATACAGAATCGAAACATCAGCCTTGTGTTCGGCGAGAGAGAGAGAGAGAGAGAGAGAGAGAGAGAGAGAGAGAGAGAATGTGTGTATGTGTGTATGTATAAACGTATGAGGATATCAGACAAGGTGGGACAAGAGTGGACGCATGGCCTGTGTGTGTGTGTGTGTGTGTGAGAGAGAGAGAGAGAGAGAGAGAGAGAGAGAGAATCAAGACACAATCCGTAATCTTTCATCGCAAATCTTACAAGCGAGTGAAGGGGGGAGGAGAAAGTCAGACGAAGCCTTCCAATTACAAGTTCGGTATTTTTCCAACACGGCCTTGCTGGAGTGGCATTTCGGATTATTGAATATCTCGGCACACAGGCTGAGAATACCGCTAGGGAGGGAGGGGGAGGGACGGGGTGAGGGGGTGGAAGAGGGGAGGGGATTGGTGGGGGGCGGAGGTCTGACATTTGGTTTAGGTGGGGGAGAACTGCGTGGGAGGTGCAGTTTATCTTTTATTGAGAGAGAGAGAGAGAGAGAGAGAGAGAGAGAGAGAGAGAGAGAGAGATGAGGCCTGACAGGCGGAGGTAGGACGAACGGATGAACAAATGGATGAGTGGGTGGAAGGGTGGATGCTAGATAGATAAAAAGACATACATACAGGTAGATAGATAGATAGATAGATAAATAGATAGTTTCATGAATAGATAGGTTGATATAAGTGATAAAGTTACATAGACACCTAAATTATCCAACACTTTACGCCAACCAGATACACGTAACACAAACGATCCAGCCTTCGACACCGCCATTGTCCAGACCAAGTTAATGATCTGACCTAATGACGCGGTTAATGAGGTTTAACGAGGGCAGGGGATTAACCACGCCGGATTTAGATCATGTTAATCCCATAAATCCAGTGGTGTATTATTGTGCCTGCCTCCACCCGATTATATTCAGCTTAGAGATTTTTCGCACTGTATATTTCTATTTAACTGTCTGTCTGATAATCTATATGTCTGTCTGTCTGTCTGTCTGTCTTCTCCCATCTGGCTACCTTCCCTCCAACTCACACCTCCCTCTCGTAGACCACTCTCCACTCCATTCCTCCACCCCTTCACCTGGAGTGGTTACATGGAAGAGCGTGGAGATGAAGACTGAGTGGATGGAGGAAGGAAACACACACACACACACACACACACACACACACACACACACACACAAACACACACACACAAACACACACACACTCTCTCTCTCTCTCTCTCTCTCTCAGTAAACCACCCAACAAATCTAATCATTCTCGTCATACCTTAATTAATATTTCACCTTTCTCCCCTTTCCAGGTGAGTGTCGATGGTAATAGCACTAATCACCAATCATACAGGTAGACTGGCAGGTAAGCACGTGATTAAGAGTTCGTATTAGTAGTCAAAAATTTAATCATATATTTCAGTTTTATTTTGGTCAGAGAAAAGCCAAAAAAAAAAGAAAAAAAAAACAGGAATCACTTTTTCTACCACTGAAGCCCATTTTGTGTATGTATGAATGTATGTATGTATGTATGTATGTAAACGCATGTATTTGTATGTTTGTGTGTATTTATGTATGTATGGACGGATGTGTGTCTGCATATATTTGTGTATGAACGTATGTATGTGTGTGTATGTATGTATATAAGTATCTGTGAACGTATGTATGAAGGTATCGGGCATGTATGTATGAATGAATGAATGAACGTATGTACAGGTAACCTATGTGTATGAACGGATGTATATGTTTGTATATGTGAACATATGTATGTATTTATTTATCTGTATGCATGTATGTGTGTTTATGTGCGTATGTATGTATGAATATGAGTAAAGCCTGTGTACGTCTTTAAGAGAATTTCGATAGTGCGTACATGTAAGAACACATTTAGGGATATATTACTACACCCACTTTAATGTCCGCCCTGGGGTGGATCGAACCCTGGTCTGGATGGCTGAAAAAAAAAAAAACCGCAACCCATTAAAACACCATAGGCTCCGCAGAAATATACAGCTACAGGGTGATAAAAAAAGAAAAGAAAAACAATTGCTGTACTGAGTCTGTACCTTTTTTTTAATACAAGGAAGAAGGAACCCAAGGCCACACAAGGGTCATATAAGGTAACATTTATTTTGGGTCACTCTGTTTTGATGTAATCGAAGTAAGCCTTTTTTGCCAGACTGTAGCTAATGTTCCAGACGCCATTTTCTGTGAAGGGTCGACTCAAGAAAATACCTTAACCCCTTCACTCCGAGTGCTCCTTTATCCCTTTATTCTTGCTACCTCTAGACGGTTTTCTTAGAAGTTAGTAGGAATATATGTGAGTGTGAAGGCATAAGGTTTTTTTCTCTGTCCCTCCTCATCAACGACTCATTTCCAATACATGTTAGCTTCTTCACTTACTGTCTCTTATTTCTGGTTAATTATCTTGATGTTATTTCCCTTCTAGCTAGTAAGATTGTAAGGGAGAAGCTGCTTTATTATCACTGTTATTATTACTCTGTAGGATTATTTTTGTTTTCCCTCCCTCTCCCTCTTCCTCCATTCTCATTCTCTTTCCTTTCCTCATCCATTCACCCTCCTCTCCCTCCATTCTCTTCCTTTCCTCTCCTCGTCATTTCTTCCTTTACCGTCTCTCTTCCACCTCTTCTTCCATTCTCATTTTCTTTCTCTCCCCCTCTCTCTCTTTTCCTCTCCCTCCATTCTCACCCTCTACCCTCTTCCTCCACCTCCATTCTCCCTTTCCTCGCCTCTCCCTATCTCCTCCCTTCCACCGAACCGACAGCCGCAGCCAATACCGTCAGGGATATGATAGGGAAAAAAATATCAGGGAAACTTGCGGATACAATTTTTTCCTTCAGTGTTTTTTTCCTCTTTTTTTCCTGCCTTTCTCTTCACGCCAAAACAAACATTTCCTTTTTTCCTGTTTTTTCCCCTCGAGTACTCTCAATATTACGTGACGTAGATATATTTTCTGGTCTTTTTCCTGGGAGCGATTTTGGAAACTGAAAATCTTGTGGTAGATTAGTTAAAATTGGTATATATTTCAAAATCCATTAAAAAAATCGAAAGTTTACCTAGACACAGAAAAATAGGACGAAAAAAGAAATGATGAAAATGTATGTTAATGGGTGAAAAAATTTGATGTTAGAGTACATTGTTATAGGCAGATTCCAAACACACACACACACACACACACACACACACACACACACACACACACACACACACACACACACACACTAAATATAAGAAAACATGATACGCAAAAGAATTACTTAAAAAAAATACAAGTGGAGAGACGAGGGGATCGATGGAACGTGACAGAGGCGGGAGTGAAATCGATAGTGTGTGTGTGTGTGTGTGTGTGTGTGTGTGTGTGTGTGTGAGGGAGGGAGGGAGGGAGGAAGACACGACAGGAAGGAAGTAAGAATGGAAGTAAGAGGCAGGAAGGGAGAGAGGGAGGGAGGAAAGAAAGGAGAGGAGGGAAACAAAGGTTGAAGGAAGGAAGGGAGAAGAGAGGAGAGGAAGGATGAAGAAAGGAGAGAAGAGAAGCACAGGATGAAGGATGGAAGGAAGGAGGGAGAGAGGGAGGGAAGGAAGAAGACGAGGATGAAGAGAGGGAGAGGAGGGAAGGGATGAAGGGATGAAGCGGGATTGAAAGGGAGGGAGGTTGGGAGGTGAGGGAAAGGAGGGAATTGAAGGAGGGAGGAAGGTTAATGTGTACTGAAGGAAGGAGTGAAGGAAGCTGTGGTGAAGATGGAGGAAATAAAGGAGAGGGAAAGAAGGAAGGAAACGAGGAATATCAAGGGAGGGGGAACGTAAGGGGGGATGAAGGTGGAGGGGGAGTAGGGGAGGGAGGAAGAGGAAGATGAAGGAAGGGAAGGATGGGAAAGAAGGGAAGGAAGGAAGGAAGGAAGGCAAGGGTAGGAAAGAGGGAGGTGGATAGAGGAGGAGGAGGAGGAGGAGAGATAAGCGTAGGTGGAAGGAAGGATGAAAGGTGGAAGGAAGGAAAAATGGAAGACGGGAGGAAGGATTGAAGATGAAGGTGGAAGAAAAAGAGGAAAGATTATTATGAGAGAGAGAGAGAGAGAGAGAGAGAGAAAGAGAAAGTGTAAGTAAGCCTGAGAGAAAGAGGAGGAGGAGGAAGGAAAGAACAGGGAGGAGAAAGGGGAGGAGAGTGGTTGGAATGAAGGGTTGAAGGAAAAGGTGGAAGAAAGAAGGAACGATGGAAAATGGTTGAGGGTGGAGGCAAGAAGGGGAGAAAGAAAATGAAGAGAGAGAGAGAGAGAGAGAGAGAGAGAGTAAAAAAGAAACCAAGGAAAGAAGGAAGAAACATGAAGAGAGGGATTGAGGGAAAGAGCATAGGTGTGAGGAAGGAAGGAAGGAGAGAAGGAAGGAACAAAGGGACGCCAGGGGATAGTGTGTGAGGGTGAAAGGGAAGGAAAAAGGAAGGGAAAGGGGAAGTGATGAAGGATAGTGTGAGGGATTGGAAGGAAGGGAAAAAAGGAGGGAGGGAGGGAGTCAGCGTGTGAAGGTGGAAGGAAGAAAGAAAGGAAGGAAGGGAAGGAGGAGAGTGAGGGTGGAAGAAAGGAAGGAAGAAAAGAAAGAGGAAATAGGGTACTCTTGCGCCCTCCTTATCACACATCATCCCATACGTCCCTAGGTGACATCCACGCCACTTCATTAACACCACTGCCGATAAGGTATACACACACACACACACACACACACACACACACACACACACACACACACACACACACACACACACACACACACACAAACGACGATGGTGGTGATGATGATGATGATGATGATGATTTTCTCAGATGTAAAGGAGTTCCCCGTGTACTTTTCCACTTAAAGTTGGACAAAAGGAAGTGAAAAAGCGAAGGAATTTTTGTGGTTCACTTATTTTATCATTTAGTCTCTAGGCAGACGATTTTCAGCTAATATACCGTAACGTAAAACAATAATTTAAGTATTGGTAATTTGAAAGGGATTTTTTTTCTTTGTGTTTATTTTTAATAGTTTATTATTATTATTATTATTATTATTATTATTATTATTATTTTGGATAAACTCTGGAGCTTGTTGTTTGTTGCAGGTATTAGGGGCTTTGGAAGGGCGGATTTAGCAAGCTGTTTTAAAACGCACAAATTGCCACGCTTGCACCTGCCTAATCACAGGGCTCACAGGTGATTGTATTCGTGCACAAATACATATTTTTTTACACTTCCATATGTGCATCCCTGACATGAAGGTAATCAGTGTTAAAATAAATATCATCATCATCATCACTGTCGTCATCTTCATCATCATCCCCTCCTCATCGTCGTCGTCATCATCACCACCACAACCCTCTTTTCCCAAACACAAACAGAGCAGATAATATTCAGAAACAGAGAAGGGAAAACACAACAGTATGAGAGCCATCAACAGAGTTCGCAGTGAAATGAGACATACAGTGCATCCATTCAGTCATCACTGGAAAATATATGTCCCGTGTGTGTGTGTGTGTGTGTGTGTGTGTGTGTGTGTGTGTGTGTGTGTGTGTGTGTGTGTGTGTGTGTGTGTGTCGTTTGTAGTCGCTTCCTCATAGCACAACACTTTGCTAGATTGGTGAAAGTCAAAAATGGTTGGAAAGAGGACGTGTGGAAGAGGATGTTGTTTGTCTTCATACAGTATTCAGGCTTGTGGGGAGGGGAGAAAAAATATCTCCCTGCTATTGTGACAGCATTTCAAAGAGACGAATGGTTCTCATGTTGATTGCCTTTCGAAAATTTTGTATATATATTGGCCTGTGAGAAAGCTGTTACAAATTTACTAAAAGATTGTACTGTGGAAATCCCCCAGTGTGTAAGTGTCTTTGTATTGGCAGCTCTTGTTTACATTGTCCTTCCCTGAGTACGATAGCATTTCACGTAGTCAGGTGTAGATCTATTGCGTGAGGTCAGACTTAAATTGATGTTGAAAAATTTGTAGAAATATAAAATCATGAGTACTTACCCATTATGGAACTGCTTTATTTATTTTTTTAGTTACTGATAAATTTATAATGTGCCTGTCAACCACACGAGAATCTTTAGGGGAGATTCTCGAACTGGATCTGCCATTTCCCTCTGTAAGAATATGTTGATGACACTTGTATTATTATATCAGAGAGAGAGAGAGAGAGAGAGAGAGAGAGAGAGAAACATTCATTTGTTCTTCCCTAGCAGAGAGAGAGAGAGTAACATTCATTTGTTCTTCCCAAGTAACATGTATCTTCAGAGAGAGAGAGAGAGAGAGAGAGAGAGAGAGAGAGAGAGAGAATATTCATTTACTGTCCCCCAATAGCATCCTCATTAATTTTCTCTTCCTTTTTGTTTTTTTCTACCATCAAATAGCAAGTCAAAAAAAGCAGTTCACCTTCCTGACAAACACAGTCATTCCTCTCTGTCCTGCTGACGGGGGCGAGAGATGCATGACATTATAGCCGTATCAGAGCGAGATGAAGCCCTGTCACACACATTTCAGCGGAGATAGATTTGCTACGCGATTTGAAATGCATTAATCTCGCCGTATTGAAAGAATGATTTAGCCTTTTCAATTATTTCCATGAATTGTGTGGTGCGGGGGATTGAGGAGAGAGGTATATGAGAGAGGGGGGAGTGAGTCGGGGGAGGACAGCGAAAGGGCAGAGGACAGGGCGACATGGAGGCTATTTGTTTGTGGCCACCCCTTGAAGGATTGAAGTGTCTGGCCTTAGATAGATAGATAGATATATACATACATAGATTGTGTTGGGATTTCATTTAATATCAAGTATTAATAATGAGAACGGAAATATATATTTTTTTAATTATTCGCACAAAGTAGAGCTGAGAATTGAAACATTATTTTGTGTGGCTTATCAGTAAAACATGAAATTTAATATTAAACTGTTTTCAGGCGTGATGTTTTTGGCAGAATAAACGAGAAATTTCGACCTGTATTTTTCTGGATGGAAATATAATACATCTCATTTACCGTCACTTGTTTACAGTTTACAGTTTACTTGTGTATGGTTAATTTTGACTGATCATTCTTATTTAATTAATTTGGAACGTGAACCTGTTATTTTTCTGTCTTTGTTCTTGTTCTTCATCACAAAACAGCGTCAGATTTTTACACCTGTCCTTCTCGAAATTACCCCACAATTAAACTTAGAGGAAACTTGGAATGAGTGCAAGGAAAAAAAAAGGAAATATGCAGTGGTGTGTGTCTTTCCCTCCTCACGTCTCACGCTAAAATATTGCTGTGGAAAATATCTTAGGGTTGGATATGTAGAGGTTCCCCCCCCCCTACCTCTCCTTCCCTTCCTCCATCCGTCCTTCTCTTTTTCCCTCCATTCCCTCCTTTCCTTCCCACATCCTCTCCCTCCATCCCTTCCTCCCCACCTCTTCTCTTCATCCCTTCCTACCTAGTTCCTCTTTCCCCATCATTTCCTCCCCACATCCTCCTCCTCCATCTCCTCTCCCTCAATCCTTTCCTCCCCACATCCTCCTTCTCCATTCCTCCCTCCCCACATCCTCCTCCTCCATCTCCTCTCCCTCAATCCTTTCCTCCCCACATCCTCCTTCTCCATTCCTCCCTCCCCACATCCTCCTCCTCCATCCCTTCCTCCCCATCTCCTCTCTCTTCCCTCATGTCTTCGCCCGCTTCTTCCCACTCTCTTCCTTCCATACACTTTTTTCCTTCCATTTTTTGTCTTTCTTCTCCATATACATCCCTATTTTCCTTCTTTTCTTCACTTCTTCCTGTTTCCTTTCCCTACACCTCACCTGTCTCTCCCTCCACCCGGCATGCATCCTTCATCTCTCTCTCTCTCTCTCTCTCTCTCGTATCGTTATCAGCCTCGCCACAGCATCACCCGCGCCTCGTCGTCTTCGCTATCACCACCCTCATCATTACCATCGTCATCAGGAGCCCCATAGTCGTTGCTGATGACCCCCCATTATCGAGGAGGGGGGGAGGGCTTAAGTTGACCCCATTGCCCTAAGTGAGTCAAGTACCATTGGCAGGTTAATGATGTCAATATTAGCCTGTTAGTGAGAGAGAAATGGGGGGAGTGTTTTTATCTTCTGTCTTTCTTGTGTGTGTGTGTGTGTGTGTGTGTGTGTGTGTGTGTGTGTGTGTGTGTGTGTGTGTCGATAAAAAGAAACTGGCAGAGAATCTCAAAAAAATGTTCTTTCCAAATACTGAATGGCCAACTTCTGACAGAGAAATTGGGTTGGGATCTTTTCTTTCTTTAGTTCAGAAGAAGAAAGAACCCAAGGCTGAAAATCTAAAAAAAAATGGTCATTTCAAAATATCGATGCTAAAAAAGTCTAGTACTGATGGAGAAATGAGGGTAGGATTGTGTGTGTGTGTGTGTGTGTGTGTGTGTGTGTGTATGCTTTGGATACGATTGATGGAACAGAGATTACAACTAGAAAATTTTAAGACACGATGCCTCTGAACATCTGCCAAAATAAAAAAATAAAAAAAAAAGATTGATCACTTTTAATTTGGGTAAAAAAAAATTAACACCTGTATGGACGCATTTTTGTTTTTGTATGTAGGTAGATAGATCGGTATATAGATAGATTGACAGATAGATGGATAGATAGATAGATAGATATGAGAGAAATAAGAGAAAGAGAAGGCTGATTCCTTTGTAATATTAGTGTCGTGAATTTATGATGTAGAATGTAGTTAATCAGAGGTAACAAAATACACACACACACACACACACACACACACACACACACACACACACACACACACACACACACACACACACACACTCTCTCTCTCTCTCTCTCTCTCTCTCAAATTTCCACATTTCCTTAGACAGCTTTGGTTATTGACAAGAAAATACTAACTTCCTTTTCACTGTTAGATTTCAGATATTCTCAGCTGATATAAAATGAAAGTTGACGAAACCAGATGACGAACATTAAGGTTAACCAGACCTTGGACCCAAATTGATCGTAAAATCATAATGTTTCGGTCACTCACTCAAACCACAGGGACCTTCATATTCCTTCCTCTCGTCCTCCACTTCTCCCCTCTTTCCCTCCCCTCCCCTCAGTCTTCCCCCCCCCTCTCTCTCTCTTCCCCTTACTCTTTCCCCTCTCCCTCCCCCTCCTTTCCTCTCCTTCGGTACCTCTCCCTGTCCCTCCTCTTATTCTCCTCCCTTTCCTTTGCCCTCCCCCCATTATGCTCTCTCTCCCTTTCGTTCTCCTCTTTAATTCCCCATTTTCTCCCCCGCTCTCTCCCTCACCCCTTCCTTTCTCCTCTCCCTATCATCTTTCCGCTTCCCTTACTTCCTCCTTCCCTTCTTCCTTCCCATCTCTCCTTTCCTCTTCCTCCTCCCCCTCCATCCTGCTCCCTTGTCTCCATTCCACCTTTTCTGTCCTCCTTTCCTTCCCCCATACCTCCTCTTCCTTCCGTCTTCCCGTTCCTACCCTCTCTCATCTCTCCACTTTTCTCTCCCTCTCACACATGGCACCTTCTAGCATCCCAGTTTCACCTCCCTTCCTCTCTCTCTTCTACCTCATCCCCTTCCTCCTTCCCTCTCCCTTTCCCTTTCCCTCCCTCTTTTCTACCTCTCCCCCTCCCACCCTTCTTCCGTCCCAGTTCCACGTCTCTTCCTTCCTTCTACCTCCCTCCTCCCTTCTCTCTCTCTCTCTCTCTCTCTGTCCCCCTCTCTACCCCTCCCTTCCCCTCTCCCTATCTTCCCTCCCCAGTCCTTCACCTCTCCAGTCACTTTATTGCCTAATTCCTTTCGCCAAAATATCGCTTCAACTCAAATGGCTGCCTGTGCGTTTTTCCGGCCTCTCTCTGATATCCGAAATTTGCCGTAACGCCGAGCCATAAACCAAAGACAGGGACCACTTACTAAAACTTGGGAGATTAAACCGGGAGGGGAGGGAGGTAGGGGAGAGGGGAGAAACAGGAGGACAGGGCTCTATACCTCAGCAGTGAAAGAGACAGAGGATGAGGTGGAGGGATGGAATGGAGAGGTACGTGAGAGAGGGGGGTGTGATTCGGGGGAATGGCAGGGGACAGGGCGACATGGAGGCGAGTTGTTTGTGGCCACCCCTAACGGAGTTATATACAGAGATTGATATACCTGACTGGTGAACCTAACGACAGGTAGATAGATAAGTAGACAGGGAGAGAGGTAAGTAAATAGATAATTATCGATTTAGGTGGCTAGTGTACCTAAATGATTTATCTGGACCCATATACAGACAGGAAGGTAGACAGTAAGACATAGACCTACCTGGACAGACAGAGAGCTAGACAGAAAGACATAAATTTACCCAGGCAGACAGAGAGACAGACACGTAGATAGAAAGGTAGACAGATAACCAGACAGGAATATAGAATGTTAGATAGAAGGGAATATCGAGTCACCTGGCCAGTGCACCTGAATGATTTACCATTGGCAGCCAAAGACACCCCCAGAGACCCCCAAGCGCCCCCCCCCAGCCAGCCACGGACCCCTCCCCCCCAGCTCCCCCCACCGCTAGCCTAGGACCCACCCAACGCCCCCGTCCCTCTGCTAGCCAAAGACCCCCCATAGACCCCTCTTTCCAGCCCCCCCCCCCTGCTAGCAAGGACCCTCCCCCCATCGACCCCTCATCGCCTCCCCAGCTAGCCATAGACCCCCCCAGAGACCCCCCCAGCGCCCCCTCCCGCAAGCCAAGGACCCCCATAGATCCTCCTTACGTCCCCCCTCCACCCAGCTAATGTTCGACTTACTCTTTCGATTATGGATATTAGTAGGCCTCGTAGGAACACTTGCCGTCGCCCCTGCTGACCCCCTGCTGCTGAGCCCTCTGCTGAGCTGCTGGCCTTTGGTTCACGCTGCTGATTTAAGAGAGAGTGGCTCATCATCATCATCATCATCAGCGTTGTCGTCGTCAGCATTGTTATCCATCATTCATTATCGACCACCTTCTCCATCATCGTCGTCATCATCGTAGTCATTATCATCATCATCATCATCATCATCACAGTCGTCGTCATCATCATCATCATCATCATCATCATCATCGTCGTCGTCGTCGTCGTCGTCGTCGTCACCATCATCATCATCATCATCATCATCATCATCATCATCATCATCATCATCATCATCATGGGACAGATTAATGAAGGGGCAGGGTAGAATAAAAGACCGAAGAAGAAAAGGGAATAAGAGTTTTGTGAAAGCTACAAGATTCACGAGAAAGCGGAAACGAAAGATAGCATAAAGACATGAAGACGACAGACAGCAAAGGAAAGATAGTGAATAAGGAAGGAACAGAAGGCAAGAGAACAGAAAGGGGAAATGTGGTAAGAGGCCAAGGAAATGACTGGAGCAAGGGTAATGGAAAGACACAGGGGCAAAGAGAACATGGCATAGAAAGATGCATAAAAAAATGACACAACAGCAAAAAAACGAGATTGGCGAAGAGAGCGACATTTACCACGAGAAAAAGGACATATAATAAGAAGAGGAGGGGGGCGATAGGAAGAATGAGTAGGCAACAGGAAAAAAAAATCGCAGGACAAAGAGGAAATCAGGCGAAGGATGAAGAAAAGGAAGAAAGATGACAAGAAGAAGAAAAAGGAGATGACAGATGGTTAAGAAGGGAGGGAGAAAGGGGAGACAAGACATAAGGATGGGAAAGGGATAGGGGATAAGAGACGAGGAGTAGGAATGAGGAACAAGGAGGGAGTGGAGGAGGAAAGGAGGAGACAGGATGAAAGGAAGGGAGGAAGGATAAGAGGACAGGAAGGCGACAAACTCCATGGTCCGTGACGAGTGACAGGAGATAAGGAAGGATAGAAAGGACATAGACTGACAGCTAGACCAAAGGAGTGACAATTACGGAGCTTTTTCACAAACCTGACAAAGATCTGTAACTCCCCCAGCTCTGTTGATGGCCAGGTGTAGTCAGATTAAAAGGTCGATTTAAATAATAACCAAGGAGACTCAATTCTACCTCATAAATAAAGTTCACTGAATTTCAGGCAACCGCAACTTAGTACTCGAGTTGTGGAAGTAGACCAGTTCTGTCAGATGAAAAGAGATTGATTCTAGTAAAGGAATAGGGTAAGAGAAAGGGAAATACTGAAGAGAAAGTGAGGCCTGAGAGAGGGGGAGGGAGGGACATGGAAGTGAGTGAAAAAGAAGTGAAAGGAAGTGACAGAGGACAAGAGAACGAGGACAGGCCAGCGACAGGAGGAAAGGGGGCATGGAAGTGAGTGAAAGGAAGTGACAGAGGACAAGAGGACGAGGAGAGGCCAGCGACAGGAGGAAAAAAGGGGGGATGGAAGTGAGTGAAAGGAGGTGACAGAGGACAAGAGGACGAGGAGAGGCCAGCGAGGGGAGGAAAAAGGGGGCATGGAAGGGAGTGAAAAGAAGGGAAAGGAAGTGACAGAGGACAAGAGGACGAGGAGAGGACAACGAGAAGAGAACAAGGGGCACTCTGTCGCTATTCCAGTTCCAGGATAATGGGGTGGTAATTGGGTAATGGGAAACTGGAGCCAATTACACTAATCAGAAAATGGCATTAGCGGTGGGGCGGTTTGCGAGGAGGCGGGGGAGAGGCCACAGGAAGGCGGAGAGAGAGAGAGAGAGAGAGAGAGAGTAAAAATTCTCAATATATATTCTCTCTCTCTCTCTCTCTCTCTCTCTCTCATTCCCTACTCAGCGAGGTGTGATATTGGTTGTGTCGCCCTGGTTTGGTTGTCCAGATACACTCGATCTGAAAAGTTTAGGTTTTAAGGGGAAAAATATAGATTGGTGGGGCAATAGGGAAGAAATTAACATGCTGACTTCCAGGGTAGGTGTGTGGTTTGGGGATTCTCTCTCTCTCTCTCTCTCTCTCTCTCTCTCTCTCTCTCTCTCTCTCTCTCTCTCTCTCTCTCTCTCTCTCTCTCTCTCTCTCTCTCATTCATCATACATTTTCTCATCATTTATTTTTACCCCATTTCACGAAACCCATTTTCCTCAGATAATCATATTCTTCTCTTTATTTTTACTGTTTTCGTGCGGTACCTCAAAATCTCTCTCATTTTCTCTCTTTTCTCCTCTCCTCTCTCTTTTCACTCTCTCACATCTCTTTTCTCCTCAGATCTGACCCTCTCCAAGAACTCCCATCCCATCTCATCCCCTTCCCCTACAAATCTTACACCTCACTTCTTTCCTTATCTCATTTCCATACCTGACTCTCTCTCTCTCTCTCTCTCTCTCTCTCTCTCTCTCTCTCTCTCTCTCTCTCTCTCACACACACACACACACACACACACACACACACACACACACACACACACACACACACACACACACACACACACACACACACACACACACACACACACACACACATTTCTACATTTTTAAATTATATAATTCCTACTGTCTCCTTTCCTTGCCCCCCCACACACACACACACATTCTCTCTCTCTCTCTCTCTCTCTCTCTCTCTCTCTCACTTATCCCCTCAATCCCCCTTTCATATTCATCTTCCATTTTTCCGACGCCACACCTTTTTCTCATCAAACTCCACTATCACTTCCAATACCCAATTCCTCACCGCCTCTTCACTCATCTTTCCCTGATTCTTCCGTCATTTTTCCAATAATATCTCATTTTTATCCCTTGCCCATTCTTTCATGTTCATTTCCTTTGCTCATTTTATCGATATTGCCCTAATTGTTTCGTCTACGAGTCCATTTTACCTTTTCAGTCATTTCTGTTTCTCATCATCCGCCCTTCGCTTTTCCAAAAAAAATTTCGTTACGCAGTCCATCGGTATATTTATTCTCTCTCTCTCTCTCTCTCTCTCTTCAATTTTTTTTCCCCACTGGGTCCTTATTTTTTTTCAGTCCTTCTTTACTTCCATCATTCGTTAATCTCACTTCCGCAGCTTTTCTTTACATTTCATTCTTCATTTATTCTTCATCCTCCCTTTTATTTTCCACTGTTCATTGTCTTTTTCGTCATCATATTCGTCTTTTCTTCCCTGATAGTATTCTTCTTCCAAATCCTTCGCCTCTCCCTCCTTTTTCCTTCTTCTTAAATGTATCTTAATTTCTCCAAGATTTTAATAAGATGATACTCAACCTTCTTATCTCAGTTCTCATTTTGTTTTGCTAATTCATTGCAGCTTTAACTTCCTCCTGCATCCCTTCCTTGCTTATTTCTTTCATTCCTTTCTTCGTTCGTTCGTTCGTTCCTTCCTTAATGCCCTCCTTCCTTGCTTCCTTCCCTCCTTCCTTCCTTCCTTCCTTCCTTCCTCTTATTTCTTTTTCGTTCTTTCTTTCTTTCTTTCTTTTTCCTTCCTTCCTTATGCTTAAAAAACTGGGCCAGAATTTTCCCTGTCTCCGGCACCTTTCATTTTCATCAAAGGAAATGAGCTACACTTTCTCACTTTCTTTTTTACCCTTTTTCACTTCACCCAGGGAACTGACCCAGACCTTCTTACTTTCTCTAGCCTTTTCTCACTTTCACCCCACTTTCTTTCACCTCACCTCCCCACTTTCACCCCACTTTCTCCTCACTTTCTTTCAGATTCACCCCACTTTCTCCTCACTTTCTTTCAGATTCACCCCACTTTCTCCTCACTTTCAGATTCACCCCACTTTCTTTCATCAGTTCACCCCACTTTCTTACACTCACCCCACTTCTCTCTTTCATCCCTCTCTCACTTTCACCCCACATTCTCACTTTCACCCCACTTTCTTACTTTCACCCCACTTGCTCACTTTCACCCCACTTTCACCTGACTTTCACCCCTTTCTCGCTTTCACCCCATTTTCTCACTTTCACCGCACTTTCTTTTCACCCCATTTTCTCACTGTCACCCCACTTTCTCAGTGTTTCCACACTCATTTTCTCACACCCACCCCACTTTCTCACACTCATCCCACTTCATTCCTTCATCCCTCTCTCAGTTTCACCCCACTTTCTCACTTTCACCCCTCTTTCTCACTTTCACCCCATTTTTTCACTTTCACCCCACTTTCACCCCACTCACTCACTTTCACTTTCTCACTTTCGCCCCCTCTATCTCACGGGCACCTCCCATTCCTTCCCCACCCCCATCCTTGCACCACTCGTATCCTTTTTCCTCCCATTCCCAAGCCGGGCCGTCTCAGTTCCGCCTTTCCCTTCAGTTGGAGCACTTCTTCCTTCTTGTCTTCTTCCACACACACACACACACACACACACACACACACACACACACACACACACACACACACACACACACACACACACACACATTCTCTCTCTCTCTCTCTCTCTCTAAACATTCCCCAGGGACCTAAATGATAATAAGAACAATTAGACAGGTTAGTTCTAATTAAGTTACGGGCCAGGTAATCACGGGGATAATTACATTTGAGTCCCCAGGAAGGAGGAATTTCTCTCTCTCTCTCTCTCTCTCTCAACTTTACAATCATAATATCAGCAAGAAAATTTTACAGGTGTTTAGCTATTTACTAATTGAGATGGAAACATCGTTTCCTCTTAAACACACACACACACACACACACACACACACACACACACACACACACACACACACACACACACACACACACACACACACTTTGTTTTTACAGTAGGAAAAATTACACCACTACACCATGCTCACTTGGCCTAAAATTGCCATCTCCCCAATTAGAATGCCGAGTTGTAACAATAGATTTAACACTAAAATTAGGTGCTAGTCACGAGGAAGTGCTACGGAAAGAGTGTAGAGCCACAGTATCGTTTTTCTCTGCCACTGAGCTACGTAAGATAAGCTGCAAAAGGACGAAAATCTAGGCCAATTTATAATGAATGGACTATTGTAAGTTTGCCTGGAAATGTGGGTATGAAGAGAGGGCTTGCAAAAATCAAAGAGCGTTTTTAACATATTATATTCCATAGATTATTTTTTCAATTTTATTTTCCTTTCGTTTTTTACCATTTTTTTCTGGATTTCATTATTATTTTTTTTACTGCGTACGAGTGTTATTCGTCTTAATCAGAATTTTTATTTACCCTCCCAATTATATTTTCTCCCCAAGACTTAATCAGCGTTGCTCGTGAATTAGTAATGTGACGAGGGAATTAAGAACATGGACTGAGAAAGACGAATTAAATAAAAATGGAAGCTTGGAAATGAGTCAAGGTGAATGTGTGTGAGCGTGAGGGAGCGTGGTGTGGATGCGGATGTGGTAGAAAGCTTTAGAAGTACATTGAGGCGGTTTGGCTGTGTGGAGAGGATGGAGAGTGAGAGACTAACTAGGAGAGTGTGAATGAGGTGGAGGGGGGGTGGAGTGAGCGTGAGGGAGCGTTGTGATGTGGATGTGGATGTGATAGAAAGCGTTGGGAGAAATACATTGAGGTGGTTTGGCCGTGTGGAGAATGTGGAGAGTGAGAGACTAACCAGGAGAGTGTATGTGCATGAGGTGGAAGCGGGGGGAGAGAGCGTTGTGGTGTGGATGTGGATGTGATAGAAAACGCTAAGAGAAATACATTGAGGTGGTTTGGCTGTGTGGAGAGGATGGAGAGTGAGAGACTAACCGGGAGACTGTATGAATGAGGTGGAAGGTGGGGGAAGGGAGCGTTGTGGTGTGGATGTGGATGTGATAGAAAGCTTTAGGAGAAATACATTGAGGTGGTTTGGCCATGTGGAGATGATAGAGAGTGAGAGACTAACTAGGAGAGTGTATGTGAGGTGCAGGGGAGGGGAGACCGAGGATGAGATGGACAGATGGAGGGGGGAGGGAGACCGAGGATGAGATGGAGGAGTAGAGAGGTATATGAGAGAGGAGGGTGTAAGCTGGGAGGAGGACAGGGAAATGGCAGGGGACAGGACAACATGGAGGCGATTTGTCTGTGGCAACCCCTTACGGGATAATGGCGTCTGGCTAAAGATAGAGATAGATAGATAGAATGTATATGTCTTTGTATTTCATGTATTTGGGTGAAAGTTTGTGCTAATTTCATGTATTTTGAGTGAATGTTTTATTTTATTTTTATTTAATGTCTTTGTAACTTGCCATACGATTTATTTTTTCTTTTTGATGGAAATAGACTTGAGGGATGAGAAAATTGTATCTATCTGTTTATCCATCTATCTATCTGTCTTTATCTATATAGCATACTCCCTGGCCATTTAAACCCGAGCGACCAGAAAATTCCATCTATCTATCTATCTATTTATCTATCTATCTGTCTACAGTATCTATCTATAGTCTACTCCCTGGCCATCCACCTAAAACCTGACCAATTGATTCTCCCTCTTAAAATATAAAGGTATATGTAAGCCCAATAAATTGAATACTTCTAATTTATTCTAACTTACGGTTGGAGTAAATACTGTGTCTTTATGGTCTTAGGCTGGAATTCTCGTCGGTTAAGGAAGCTCCCTAACACCTCCTCTTAAGTGATTTAGTTTGCCTGTTACACCTTGCCGTCCTTTCTAAGTGATTTGTTTTGCTTATTACACCTTGCCATCCAACCTAAGTGACTTATTTTGCTTATTGCACCTTGCCATCCAACCTAAGTGATTTATTTTGCTTATTACACCTTGCCGTCCTTCCTAAGTGATTTATTTTGCTTATTACACCTTCCCGTCCCTCCCAAGTGATTTATTTTGCTTATTACACCTTCCCGTCCCTCCCAAGTGATTTATTTTGCTTATTACACCTTGCCTTCCTTCCCAAGTGATTTACTTTGCTTATTATGCCTTGGCGTCCTTCCTAAGTAATGTATTTTGCTTATTACACCATGTCTTTCCTTAGTGATTTATTTTGCTTATTACACCTTGCCGTCTATCCTAAGTGATTTATTTTTGCGTATTACACCTTACCGTCCTTTTCTGTCACATAAATCCTTCCAATGTCACTGTACAATGCATATATGACTTACAAAACGACCTGAGCCAGCCTTATCCCAAAATAAATCGGTAAGGAGGAGGTGTTAGGGAGCTTCCATAATCACCGAAAATATGAGCCTCAAGGTCGTATGTTTAAACCCAAAATTGGTAAATGGAATGGAGACCCCTGATTTTCTTTCCTTTTTTGTAGTGGTGATTATGATGGAACGTTCAGGTAACTGGGAGAGAGAGAGAGAGAGAGAGAGAGAGAGAGAGAGAGAGAGAGAGAGAGAATGTGTCCCCAGGTTGAAGGAGGAAACACTTGAATGAGAGAGAGAGAAAGAGAGAGAGAGAGAGAGAGAGGGAGAGATTTCCTCACCCCAATGACATTCTACCTTCACCTTTCTCAAGCCTACCTGTCGTCTTCCCTATTCTCCTTCGCTACCTGTAGACAGTTTTCTTCACTTTAGCAGACACCTCAAGATGATGATGATCGAGGCTGTGATGTCTTACCCCGCCAGTCTCAGAGGCCAATTTTACCTCCAAGAAGATCGTGAGGAGAATTTAAGAATAAGTCAAACATCGTCGGAGTGAAAGGACAGCCAGTATGCATAGTGGCATTATTTTTGTACATGTCTCTTTGCCTGTTCGTTTTTAAATCTAGCCATTCTTTTCCCTACTCGCGCGCGCACGCACACGCACACACACACACACACACACACACACACACACACACACACACACACACACACACTCTCTCTCTCTCTCTCTCTCTCTCTCTCTCTCTCTCTCTCTCTCTCTCTCTCTCTCTCTCTCTAACAACTTCAGCTCATCACCGTCAAAAATTACTTTATCAAGGTTTCTCCGCCACAACTTGTCTCTTCACTCACCAGTTTGAAGACTTCGGTAAACTTGCCAGGAAGCGAGAATGTGCCGAGAGGAAACTTAAATGGTGCAAAATTATTAATGGAGGAAACATGAATAGGATATTTATATATAATTACTCATTTATTTATTTATTTATTTTAAAGTGAAGGTAAAAGTGATGGCAGACGGCATGAGGCGCTTAGCCACGGTGCTCACAGTTACCTGCCCTAGGTACTGTACTGCCCTTGGTACTCATTTTACCTGCCAACCCACAAAGGGTGGATGGACACCTGAGTCGATTAACGCCAGCGCCTGATAACGGACTGGCAGCCAGCAACGCTGACTACTGTACCACCGTGGCTGGAGTATATAATACTGGAATATACACCATTGCACCACCGTGGCTGGAGTGTATATATTTATACTGGAATATATATAACATTCCACAGTCAAACCTTTCCCTGTGGTTGTTTGGGTGGAATCCTGCCACTATTACGCCACCTGGCTGGCATAGGATTCAGGTGGGGGGAGTGCTTTGGCTCCGGTGCTGTTATTCTTACCGCTACTAGGTCAGGCTGACAGTAGTCTGAGAGTAGTCTGATTTATCGATCCTAGGTCTAAGCAGACCTCAGACCTGCCCACCACCACATGGCAAGCACTCTGTGAGCACTTATTTTTAGCACCCCATGAAGCAGACCTTAGGACTGCTCACCACCGTATGGCAGCACTGTACTGCCAGGCTTGCTCACTGCGACCCCAAAGGGCCTTCACCACCCCTTCCGATTGGTGTCCGGCCAAAGAGGGTCTGGGAGAGGTGGGGGATGAGGTGCCATTGCCATTCTCCTCACTTGCCTCCTCGTCGCTACCCCTGAGTGGGTAGTGGAACAGGTGCGTTTAGTCTGCTGCTGCTAATAGTCTGACTGCTGCAAGGTCGTCGCAATCCTAAAGCCTGCTCACCACGACAAGGCAACACCCGCACCCAACGAGCAGGAAGATGTGCGCAAATTTAACATGAAGAAAATAAAGGAAGCCAGATTTCAGTACCACGTGAGAGACAGCAAAGAGGAGACTGGGGATTGGGAAGAGTCATATGTATGTTTTGAAAATGGTGAAATAACACCTAATAGGGAAGAAATAATCAAAGGAGTGTAAGAATTCTCTCTCTCTCTCTCTCTCTCTCTCTCTCTCTCTCTCCCCTAATCAGTATTATTCAGTGTTTTAGAGAGTTAGAGCTGGGGGGGATTACATAAAACGTAATAAATCACCTGTTGGAAGGGTTTAAGACACATCCCTCATGGACCCCCTCAGTAAAAGTAATCCCCTGAAGGTCGTAACGATGAGGATGTAAAATAAATCACCGACTTGAAGGTGTTAAGCTGAGAGTAATGGGAGTAAACCCGGGTAATCCCCTTCAATCCACTCTCTCTTATTGCGTCCTGAAGATCGATGGCCGCCCACCTGCGATTATTTTACCTGTAATTACCGTCTCAAGGAATGGCGTCCCCTTTACCTTGAGAATTATGAACAAGAAAAGGAGGACGTATGATATATTGACTTGTCTTATTCTGTTCACACACACACACACACACACACACACACACACACACACACACACACGGAAAAATTAATAAAAGAAAAAGGACTAAAGAAAAATTGGTGAAATATTTGTATGCAGAGTCAAAAATGTAAAAAAACAAAAAATCAGAATCAAAATAATACTTAGTCTTTATAGAAATTGGGAAAAATATTTGGGATAAGCAAAAATAAATGAAAGTTCATATTCTCTCTCTCTCTCTCTCTCTCTCTCTCTCTCTCTCTCTCTCTCTCTCTCTCTCTCTCTCTCTCTCTCTCTCTCTCTCTCTCATCTAAGGTAGTTTGCGTGACGTATAAAAGAAGCGAATGAATAACCTTAGACGCCAAGGTTGTTTCTATAAATGATCTTAATGAATATAAAGGTTAAATAGATCTTTTCAGTTATCTCTTTATCACAGATCCTTTCCTTTGTGTGTGTGTGTGTGTGTGTGTGTGTGTGTGTGTGTGTGTGTGTGTGTGTTTATTGTAATGTGTCTTCTGAATTGAATGTGAGGCTTTAGTAGATGCGATGTGAACGTGAAGGTATCATCATTATCATCATCACCATCTTCATCATCGCCATGATCATCATCATCATCAACAGTTACACCACCACCACCACCACCATCATCATCATCATCATCATCACCATCACCATTACCACCACCACCACCACCACCATTATCATCATCATCACCATTCCCTTTTCCCACCTAAGGATTAAATCAAGCAGTGTCTTACGAACAATAAAAAGAAATAGGACGATAATTATAAAGAATCCCTCACACTTCCGCTCACACTCCCTCACCGACTTAAGATGCTAAAAAAATAATTGAGAGACTTTGTAAATTTGGGCTGAGGTTATGAATATGTAAATGGCCACGTTATTTTCTGGCCTTGTATTTAATTTTGGTGTGTGTTGTTGGTGGCTAGTTTGAGAGAGAGAGAGAGAGAGAGAGAGAGAAAAATGAAAGAGTACTGGGTGTTAGACTACAACAAAAAGTGGAAAAAACTAAAGAAAAAAGCAGGAAGAGCAAAAAGTAGAGAGAAAACGAAAAGTAAAAAAAAAAGAACTAGGAAAAATCAGAAAGAACGAGAAGTAGAACAAAAAGAAAGTAGAAAGAACAAAAAAGTATAACAAAAAAGTTGAAAAAAAAGTTGAACAGAAAAGTAGACAATAAAAAAAAATAAAAAAAATAAAAAGGTCGTCTGGTTGAACTGATTAATGTCACCCTTACCTGGCCAGCGGTGTTCAAGGTGTTCACCCTAATTCCTGTATTCACCCTAATTCCTGTGTTCACCTTAATTTCTCTGTTCACCCTGTTTCTTGTGTTCACCCTAATTCTTGTGTTCACCTTAATTCTTGTGGTCACCCTAATTCCTGTGTTCACCCTAATTCCTGTGTTCACCCTAATTCCTGTGCTCACCCTAATTCCTGTGTTCACCCGTATTCTTGTGTTCACCCTTATTCCTGTGCTCACCCTATTTTCCTGCCTCCTTGGGGGCCACTCTCCCCCCAACCCGGCTTCCAGGTAGGGACCCCAGTGCCACTTCCTGTACCTGTCCACACATTTTTACCCCCTCCTCTCCCCCTCTTTCCCTTCCCCTCCCGCTCCCCCTCCCCCTCCATGCTAACGAGCTTGTAATGGTCTGCTCTCAGATGGAGGGGAAAAAATAAGGGGGATAGTGAGGTAAAGGGAGAGGGAATAAGGGCGTGAGGTAAGGAAAAAAGGGTAGAGGTGGAGGGGAAAGAGAGGAATTTGGGGAGGGAAAAGGGAGGGTAAGGGGAGGAGATTTAGGGAGGAGAATAGGAGGAAACTAGGAATTTAAGGGATGGGAAAAGATGGAAATTTAGGGGAGGGAACAGGAGGAAATTACGGGAAAGAAACAGACGAATTTGAGGGAAGGGAAAAGAGTGAAATCAAGGAAAGATAAAGGATGAATTTAAGGGAAGGGATAGTGAAGAAAATTAAGGGAAGGGAAAAGGGGGAAATTTAGGGAAGGGAAAATGGAGGGAAAAGGAGGAAATTTAGGAAAGGAAGATGAAGGAAATTAAAGAATGGGAAAATTAAGGAGTGATACAGGGAAAACAAGGATAGAGCTGAGGGATGAGCAAAAGGAAGAATTAAAAAGGAAAATAATGAGACGACAGAAAGAGAGGAAAAAGAAAAGGTTGGAAAAAAGGGAAAATAAAGGGAAAGGGAAAATGAGGAAGGTAGGGAGGTAAGGAGTGAGAGATAGTTAAAAGAGAATAAAGGTAGGAGAGAGCCAATATTAAAGAAGAGATTGATGCGAGAAAAATACAGGAGGAGATGGTAAGATTAAAGATGGAAGACCTCAATGCAAAGAAAGATAAAGGAAAAAAAGGAAGGATGTGAGGAAAAGTAGAGCAAGTTTTCGGTGCAAGGGGAAAAGAAGAAAGATGGAGGAAAATATGAAAAAATAACCGCGGAAGGAAACATGACAGATAAAGAAAAGCAGATTAAAACAGGAAGGAAAGGATGGAGAGTTGTAGAGGGATCAGTATATGGAGAGAGAGAGAGAGAGAGAGAGAGAGAGAGAGAGTGAGAGAGAGGCTTAAGATATGTTTTAACCACTTGAGCACTCTAAGCTGAATATAATCGTTTAGCGTAAGCCAGGCGTAAGTCAGAATGAAGTACTTAAGAATCATCGTAGCAGTGAAAGGATTTTAATGGTATGAAGGAAGAAGAAGGCGAGGGAATGAAGGAAAAATAATATTGAAAGGAAAGAACCATTTGACTCTTGGATTCACACTCTGGGTACGTCTAGACTCTTAATTCAGGTTGACAGGCTCTTAAGACGTCAACAGGTGAGTGCTAAGAAAGAGAGAAGGTAGAGTAAGAGAAAGATAAAGCAAGGAAGGAAAGGAAAGAGAAGGGAGAGACAAATGGTAAGCATAGAGAGGGAGGGAGATAAGAAGAAAGACCTAGGCTACAGCAGAGAAAAATATGATAGGGGAGGAAGGGAAAGGTGAGGGAGAAAGATTTAGACTAAGATATAAATAGAATAAAGTAGGAAGGGAAAGATAAGGGAGAGAGAAATGGTAAACAGAGGGAGGGAGGAAGATTACTGAAAGAAAGGGAGGAGTGGAAGGGAGAAATATTCATCCATTGGACTATTTAAGATGCAGAAACGATGGTAAAATATTTAGTGCTATAATGGTAGATAGGAATTAAGAACTTGAAAAAAAATATATATATCTAAGGGAGCCGTGGTGGTTTGGTGATAGTGTATTCGTCTTGTGTCCCGAGGCTGGTGTTTGATTTGAACCATCCTTATGACGGACAAAGAGAGTGGGTGTGGGTAGTATGTCCTCTCATGTGCTTGGTTGTTTTTCATACACTGTTGGCTTCTCAGTGACAGTAAGTGTACCAGCTGTCACACACACACACACACACACACACACACACACACACACACACACACACACACACACACACACACACACACAGTCATAATAATGCATCTCAGTGATAATCATGCAACATTCAATCATAATCATGCAACATTCAATCATCTTCCGTCTTCGAGAGCAAGGCCCGTATTCTCGTCGATTAAGGGAGTTCCCTAGCACCTCTTCCTTAGCGATTTATTTCTCTATTCGTCTAGTTAATATCAATGTGTGTGTTATTTATGCTGAGTAAAGTGGAACTAAGAGTGATTAAGATGACGCAGAGGAGGACAGTGTGGAGTAAAGAGCAAAATAAATCGTATTGGAAGAGGTGTTTGGGAGGGTAGGGGTGATGCCGTCAAAATCTCTTCCCGGGGGATTTGCCGGATTTAATGGCCGTCTGATTTTATTGCCGGGATTTCGAGGGATTTTTTACGTCCCAGCTCCAACGTCTTACCTTCGTCTTAATCCGGAGTCCAGGGATTTCAGGCGGATTTAGAGGGGAAGGTAAGGAGGACACTTTTTTTTTTTTTTCTTTAGGATGGAGCTTTTTAGAGCCTTTTTAGGATGGAGCTTTTTTTTAGGATGGAGCTTTTTTAGGATGGAGCTTATTTTAGGATGAAGCATTTTTCAGGATAGAACTTTTTTTTAGGTTGGAGCTTTTTTTAGGATTGAGCTTTTTTTAGGATTGAGCATTTTTTAGGATTGAGGTTTTTTAGGATGGAGCTTTTTAGGGTGGAGCTTTTTTAGGTTGGAGCTTTTTAGGATGGAGCTTTTTAGAGCCTTTTTAGGATGGAGCTTTTTTAGGATGAAGCTTTTTGTAGGATGGAGCTTTTTAAGGATGAAGCTTTTTTTACGATGGGGCTTTATTAGGATGGAGCTTTGTAAGGGTGGAACTATTTTAGGATGGAGCCTTTTTAGGATGGAGCTTTTTTAGGATGAAGCTTTTTTAGAATGGAGCTTTTTAGGATGGAGCTTTTTTAGGATGGAGCCTTTTTAGGATGGAGCCTTTTTAGGATGGAGCCTTTTTAGGATGGAGCTTTTTTAGGATGGAGCTTTTTTAGGATGGAGCTTTTTTAGGATGGAGCTTTTTTAGGATGGAGTCTTTTTTTAGGATGGAGCTTTTTTTTTTAGGATGAAGCTTTTTTTTAGGATGGAGCTACGTTATGGGGAGATTTTTTTTTTTTTTGTTGAGAGGATATTTTTTCGGTTTCTTGTCCTCTGTAGATTTTGAGAAACGATCTTTTTAATAATATTTTTTTTTTTGCATTTCGGAGTATATATTAAAGATAGGTTGATTTATTTTTTTCACGGTATTTTGTCTGCCAGATAATTGTGAAAGTTATTTTTGGGTTTATATGATGTGAAATTTGGGGTTTATATCATAGCCTGTTGGTGATTAGTGCTTGCGTGATAACTAATAAGCACTTGTGTTGGTGTTTGCAGGTTCGATTTGTCATAGTTCATCGTGTCTGGTGATGTCTGGTGGCGTGAGTGACAAGGAAAACACTCATGGAAATAGCGTAGCCCAATACATTACTTCGCTGCTCTCTAGTAACTCATACTAACTCACACTAACTCATCGATAACCAGCCTGTCGGTGATAACTGTCTGGATGATGCTGGATAATCGCATGGGTTAATGTACGCCATCGGTTTATCATCATCCGGCAGGGCAGAGTGAGTGGTGGATGACTTCGCTGCCCACGGTAACTCACTGATAAAAAGCCCGTCGGTGATACAGGCGTATATGGTTGATAGACACGATACACCGCTGGCTAGTTAGTCCATACATTTTATTTTATTTTATTTGCTGGGTTTGTTCCTCGTGAATAGTGATTTTGTTCAGATCTCGGTATTTGTAATGGTTTCGTCAGTGCTCTTCATTGGGAGAAATAGGAGCTGTCTCTTCCTTGTAATGTTAACAACAAAGTAACTACATGAAAATTAATTCTTTGTGAGCACTCTTCTTTGTATATTTCAAATCACGATGTACTTAACGAATCAGTAATAGTGTTCTTAATTTCCTCCTAGTTCTCTCATTCAAAATATATAACAATTCGCTCATTACTCGAATAATGTTAAGTCTCCCTCCTCTTTCTTTTACAGGTTTTTCATCATATTGTGGTACTTTTCTAAGCGTCCAAAGATATATAAATACAAGTACAGTAACGTCAAGGATTGTACAGTTGAAGTCACAATTCCGTGGTAAAAGGAGTCGAAATACGGTGTGGGACAAGTTATGTGTTTCAACCCCGCATCATTTTCGGTGCTTTCCTTGTCAGTCGCATAATCACAGGAAACAATTTATTTATTTATTTATTTATTTTTTAACGCCTGGTGCAGCATCTTATTACCCTCAATCTCCTATGTATCAGTCTCAGCTGAATTAAATCACTTGTTGTTAACTGGAATACTGACTTGTATATACCAGGAGAGTTAACAGAGATCAGTGTATAATGTTACTAAACCAGTCTCTCGGTATTGACAAAAGCTGAGAATTGGAGACCCTATGCCAAGAAATTCTGAACTCGACGCTAAATTACAGTGTGGAAACTTCGCCTGATATCCCAATCCTTACTTCACACGTAGGGCATGTCCTTCACTTTCCTCCCCGACTTATTACAGCGAAAAAGAATCGTCTGTTTTATTTTGAGAAAGTCCAAGTCGGGCCGAAGTTGTACCTCCCAAATAAACTCCATTTCCACTCCTTGTCAGTCCATATGTCTACCTGTCTATCTATCTGCTGTATCTATCTGTCTGTCTGTCCATCTATCTGTGTATCTGTCTATCTGTCTATCTATGTACCTGTCTCGCTGGACGCCTTAATCTCGAAAGGTGTGACCACGAACGGATTACCTCCATGTCATCCTCTCCACCACCATCAGGCAGCTCTCTCCCCAACTCACACTCACCCTCCATCGTATACCTTTCCATTCTCCACTTCATCCTGCTGTGAGTGTAGTTCTTTCATATGACCAGTTGACGGCGCTGGTATAAAAAGACACATACCAAACGCTTCTCGAGTTTAGGAATATTAGCCAGCAGAGGAAAGTGAGAAGCAGAAGTGAAACATTAGGCGAAACTGAGATCCAGCAGAGGTCAGTGGGAAGCAGAAGAGGTGAGATGCAGCAGAAGGTAAATGAGAAGCAGAAGAGGTGAAATATTTGACGGAAATGAGGTCCAGCAGAGGGGAAATGAAAAGCAGAAGAGGTGAGATTTAGCAGAGGGAAAATGAGAAGCAGAAGTGGTGAAATATTACGTGGAATTGAGAAAGAAGAAGTGAATTATTAGGCGAAAATGAGGTCCAGGAGAGGGGAAAATGAGAGGAAGAAGAGGTGAAATATTACCCTTACTTTCGTCTGAGCTTGTACAGTCGCGGGCCAAATCATCGTTCCACAGTTCAGTCGAAAAATTATGAAACATATCCACAAGATTCTGAAAAATGGCAATGGGGTCCCATGGATTTTATTAATGGGTTTCAGAAGTCATCGTTCAGTGTCTCTCTATTTTTCATCATGAAGTGGATCGTTATTTATGTCCGCCACTGTACATCGTAATTCTTCCCTCGCTTATAACGAAGCTTCCTCGCCAGACTTCATTCGTTATACCTTATCCTGGGGGGTGATCTCTTGAGCCCCCCCTTAATCTGACTCTGACAAATTAACTCCACCTCCGTTCTTTTTCCGCCGCTCTCTCTCTCTCTCTCTCTCTCTCTCTCTCTCTCTCTCTCTCTCCCTTCTGTATGATGACCTACATTTTTAATTTTTTTCTTGATATCAGACAATTTTTCAGTATTATTCGAGTAACAAAAGAATTATGATGCAAAATATATATCAATTTCAGTTAAAAAAAAAAAAAAGTTACTATGTTAAGGTGAAATACACAAAATTAATCGCTGAAAAAAGGTGCTTTGTTAAGGTGAAATATGCAAAATAAATCGCTGAAAAGAAGGTACTTGTTAAGGTGAAATATGCAAAATAAATCGCTGAAAAAGGGTGATTTGTTAAGGTGAAATATGCAAAATAAATCGCTGAAAAGAAGGTACTTTAAGGTGAAATACGCAAAATAAATCGCTGAAAAAAGTTGCATTGTTAAGGTGAAATACGCAAACTAAGTCGCTAAAAAGAAGGTGCTTTGTTAAGGTGAAATATGCAATAGAAATCGCTAAATAGAGTTGTAATATGGAAAATAAATCGCTAAAAAAAAAAAAAAGGTTGCTCTGTTAAGGTGTAATAAGCAAAATAAATCGCTCAGGAGGAGGGGCCACGAAGCCTCCTAAGCCAGCCCGTCTCTCTCTTTCTCTCTCTCTCTCTCTCTCTCTCTCTCTCTCTCTCTCTCTCTCTCTCTCTCTCTCTCTCTCACGCCGGCGTAAAGTTTTTCTCTCTTAGCTTCGGAACGGCGGTAATATTTTCTATGTAAATCTTGCATTAACTTGGCTCTCCCGGGTGGCTTAAGGCAGAGGACTCCTGGCTTGGCTTTCTGGCTTTATTTTCTTTATTTTATTTTACCTTATTTATTTATTTATATATTTTTTTGGGGGGGCAGGCTTCAGTTGCCTTGGCCCCCGGGGGATGCCTGGTACTAGATTTACTTTCTTGGTGGTGGAGAGGGACGCCTTCACGTGGTGGCACTGATATGACTGGGCGGCTCCACTGCCTGGGTATACAAACGTCCTTCAGTTCCCTCCCTATCCCCCAAAAGGAAGATGGTGGACCGATGGAGATAGGAACTGTAATTTGCAGTCCACTGGGTTCACATTTAGATAAGCTTGGGGTTGTAACTACTACTACTACTACTACTACTACTACTGCTGCTACTGCTACTACTACTGCTGCTGCTGCTGCTTTATTCACACACGTACCAGACTGTGAAATTACGAAGAAAATCGCACTTTATTATTACATTATTATTATTATTGTTATTATTATTATTATTATTATTAATATTGTTATTACTAGTAGTAGTAGTAGTAGTAGCAGTAATTTGTTGTAGTGGCACATCATCATCATCAACTGTTATCATTATCATCATCATCATCATTATCATCATCATCATCTGTTATTATCATCATCATCATCATCATCGTTAGTATAGTGCAATGTAATCTTTTTAACCGGCCCTGGGTGTAGTTCTCAGTCTCCTATTTATCTTTATTATCTTTATTAAATCTTGAGAACTCCATAGCCAAGGAAGTAACGGAGACCTGGGAGACATTTATAAAGAATCCTAAGAAGTTGGCGGTATACACAAATCTCCTCAGTTATTATTATTATTATTATTATTATTATTATTATTATTATTATCATTATTATTATTATGGTGATGATGATGATGATGATGATGATTGTTATTATTATTATTATTATTAATATTATTATTATTATTACTATTACTATTGTTTTATTATTATTATTGTTATTTTATGATGATGATGATGATTGATGATGATGATGATGATGATGATTACAATTTTTTTTTTTTTATCATTGTTAGTACGGTATTAGTAGTAGTAGTAGTACTGAATATTCTTGAACTCAGGGACCTGTGTAAGACTTGTTATACCCGCGCTGGCGAAGGGAAACAGGGCACTGTGTTCTACTCGACGTGTGTGTGTGTGTGTGTGTGTGTGTGTGGGTGTGGGTGTGGGTGTGTATGGGTGTGAGAGAGAGAGAGAGAGAGAGAGAGAGAGAGAGAGAGAGTGCCATAGGACCCCGAGGGAGTTAAAACACATGCATAAACCAACCAATTTCACGTATACAACCTAAGTCAAGAAGGTCTGTAAATGCGGCACACACAGCAACGGGCCGCCCAAGGAAGACACGCGCCTTTAACCCTTTCAGACCCAAGTTTAAGACGCCCTCCTTAAAGTTGCTGTATACGCCGGAGGGAGTAAAGACCGTCTTAGGTGTAATTACGAGAAGGTGTGGAACGTCTTGGCGGAAAGGGAGCTACTTGCGAATTTCCAGCGCCTTCTTTTTATGCTCATTATGCTTGCCACGTCAGTCTCCCACTCGTCTGCCTACTGCCTGCCTACTTACCTACCTGCCTGTCTGTACCTACCTACCTACCTACCTACCTGTCTGTCTGTCTGTCCCATCTACCTACCTATCTATCTGTCTTATCTACCTACTTACCTGCCTACCTACAGTACCTACCTACCAACCTGCCTACCTACATACCTATCGTCTGTGCTATCCTTGTCATATTCTGGTAATTTAGTGACATTCTTGTAGGAGGTGCCTAGCTTGGGTCAACTAGCCTATTGCAGTTATCCTCTTTCCTTATGTTCTTATGTTCTTCTGTTCTCTTATGTTCTTATGTTCTCACGGTAAGAACAGTAACATGTACTCCTAGCAAGCACCAGACGATTTTTTTTTTTTTTGGGGGGGGGTTCTTGGTAAAAAATGAAAAGCTCAGTTTCCAAATTTCCGCCACCCATTTTCTTTCTACCTTCTCACGATGGGGATAGCTTTAGTATTTTATTCCTTATAACACCCAGACGATTTTATTCAGCTGGGAGTGTTAATCCTTCCAAGAGGGAGTATTGGGCGTCTAGTGGTAGTTATGTGGGTATTTCCTTGCTGTGTGTGTGGGTATTTCCTTGCTGTGTATGTGGATATTTTCTTGCTGTGTATGTGGGTATTTTCTTGCTGTGTGTGTGGGTATTTTCTTGCTGTGTGTGTGGGTATTTTCTTGCTGTGTGTGTGGGTATTTTTTTGCTGTGTACGTGGGTATTTTCACGCTGCGTATGTGGGTATTTTCATGCTGTGTGTGTGTGGGTATTCTCTGTATGTGATAATTTTGTGGGTATTTTCTCACTGGCAACTATGTGGATATTTTCTGGCTGTGATACTTATGTGGGTCTTCTCAGAGCCTCCTAAGATCCCCACAGACAAGGTAACATGCTTCAGATTTTCTCGGGTCTTTTTCCCAGATGGTAACGGGTGCATGTAGCTAAAAAGGTTGAGTCTAGCTTCGTATTATTATGTATTCACGTATTGCAGTGTCTGGCTTCCACACACCTGATGCAGACTTCCAGCTCTACCATGCACGTTCAGTCCGTTCTGTGTGCGTTCTTTAAGCAAGGTGGGGGGATGTAGTTTTTGTCGATTGTGTGTGTGTGTGTGTGTGTGTGTGTGTGTGTGTGTGTGTGTGTGTGTGTGTGTGTGTGTGTGGTCAAAATATCTCGTAAAATTGTGGACGAATTTTCACCAAACTTTCAGGAAATAGCAGCTGTGTGAATGTTCAGAATCATATTACTTTTGGTGAGGATATGATCAAAGACGACTGAATGCCAGCCGCCATATGTTTTTTTAATATGGATTGGCGTTGTGAAAATCGGTGGCTGAATTCCTTAGAGTTTTGCTAATTTTCTTCAAATTTGGTTTGTACTAAGCGTGTACCTTAGCCAACAGTATACTTTGGCTGGCGATTAGCATT
>NC_137054.1:71912242-71959742 GCF_032717465.1 Coenobita brevimanus
GAAAGATCAGTTTCATAATGTAGACAGCCAATATTTCTTTCACCACTTTCGGCGATTCTTTTTACTTTCTTTTCCAGTGTTTTGTTTTGTCACTTTCTTACTTTCTCTTCTTAGTGTTTTCTTTTCTCACTTTCTGTTCTTATTTAGTGTTTAGTTTTATTTTTTTTAAACCTTACTTTCTTTTCTTAGTGTTTTATTTTTCTCACTTTCTCTTCTTATTCAATGTTTTATTTTTCTCACTTTCTCTTCTTATTCAATGTTTTATATATTCACTTCCTTAACTTTCTCTTCTTATTCAGTGTTTTATTTCTCTCACTTTCTTACTTTCTCTTAGTGTTTGATTTTCTTACTTTCTCTTCTTATTCAGTGTTTTATTTTTCTTTCTCTTATTCAGTGTTTTATTTCTCTCACTTTCTTACTTTCTCTTCTTATTCAGTGTTTTACTTTCTAACTTTCAAACTTTCTCTTCCTATTCAGTGTTTTATTTTCTCACTTTCTTACTTTCTCTTCTTCCTTAGTTTTTTTTTATTTAGATATTATTTTTACTCTTTCCCCTTTATTACCTTGAAGTCCTCAGTCTTTCCTTCCCTTTACTAGTCATCTAATTCCATATACTCCACATACTCGTATATATTTTTTCGCCCTTTACTAAATTTATGGCTTTATTGTAAGTCTTTTATGTTCATTGTCTTTATTTCAGTTTTATTATGATCACACAGCTCCCTCAGCATCCCTACATGAGCCTGTGTGTGTGTGTGTGTGTGTGTGTGTGTGTGTGTGTGTGTGTGTGTGTGTGTGTGAATTCGGGCCTAAAGGAACACACTAAAGAGTCAGACACGTGCAAAAATAAAGGGGTTTTCCCGCCTTGCTTTATTTTTGGTTTCTTCTCTGGTGTCTCTCATTGTCTTTTTCTTAATGCAAGGAAGAAGGAACCTAAGGCCAGAAACCCGCAAGATTGTTCCCACAAAGAAAAAATAAAACCAAATAAGAGAGAGGCAAATTGAAGATTCATTGATATTTTTGCTCTAATGTTTTTCTCCTCCCTGTTTTCTTTATGTCCTCCTTTACCATTGTTTTTGTTTGACTCCATATATTTCCAGTTTCATGCTTTATTCTCTCTCTCTCTCACACACACACACACACACACACACACACACACACACACACACACACACACACACACACACACACACACACACACACACACACACACACACACACACACACACACACACACACACACACACACACACACCATATTTTCTTTAGTTTGTCCAGTATGTAATAATGTTTCTTTTACTATTTTTCCCTCCACCATTTTCTTTATTTCTTCCATTACCATTGTTTTCATTTAACCCCGTATACTCATTTACATTTTCTTGCCCTACACTGAAGTAATGGTTTTGTCGCCAGTCTTTTCAGAACTTTATTTTTTTTAATTTTTCATTCGGTTTGGAAATATCTTTTGTTCGTGGTGGTAGCGTTGTTGTTGTTGTTATTGTTGGTGGTGGGGGTACTGGTGGTGGTAATGGTGGTGGTGGTAATGGTGGTGGTGGTAGTAGTAGTGGTTATTATTGTTGGTAGTGGTGCCGGTGATGGTGTTATCGTTGTTCTTGCTGATCCAAACTTACCTGAAACGTAAACCCAGCTGACTGCAGGCTTGAATTGCCGTTCTTCAGTGTACCATCCGCGTTTTGGGGGACGGGGAAGTAGTTGAGGGGCATTTTTTAACCAGGCAGTTACCTCATCGGGCAGTATTGATGCCACCCCGTGTAGGCGCCCCTCTGTAGCATCCCCCATGAGTAAGATAATTAAGCAGAAATTGAGGAAATGGCGCGTAAATTGGATGAAGAATTACCAATCACTAACTCTCATGAGACGCATTTTCCATTGTTATTGACATTAATTCGTAAGTCGTATGTTCTTTGGTATTTTCAGTTGTTATGGATTGTGTTCTTTTATTTTTGGAGGTATGTGTTGTCAGAAATATTAAGGAACAGATGCGGGATAATTGTTTTGCTTTAAAATGGATAAAAATGCCGTTTATCATAAGCTTCCCATTTTCTATAAGGCGTTAGGTTGAGAGAATGTGTGAAGTCACGTGACCCTCTCCTGCCTCTTAGTTTGTCTACGTACGATGCTGTGTGCGCGTGTGGTGCTAGTCCAGCGTGTTTTCCGGTGTTTTACGTTTGTTTTACGGTGCGTGGTGGCGTTGGTGAGTTGCGGTGATGTGCCTGGACGTTTGCATGACCTGTGAGGAAAATTATCATCACCGTGAGCCAAGGTGGGTGAAGTTAGCCATCGTCCCAAGCCAGTCTTGGTTTTAGTCTCGTCGTGTTTTCATATTCTTTGCCAGTACCTTCTATACTCGCCTTTAATTCCGTGATCTAGTGTTTGTTTGATTGAATTTAATGTTTCAAGGTTTGGATTTTTGTTCGGTATGGAGTAGTTAGCGTCTGATGGTTGAAGTAATGAAGGATGAAATTATGGTGTGTGTGTGTGTGTGTGTGTGTGTGTGTGTGTGTGTGGATAAGTGATGTTCGAGTCACTTGGTAAATCATCGGTATCATCATTTTGGTCATTACTGCCAATATTCGCATCGCTGTCGTCGTTGTATTATTATTATTATTATTATTATTACTTTAAGGTATTAGACATGTTCTAGTTGATGTTACTAGAATGTTTACTACTACTGTCACTTGGTAAATTGATCTCATTTAACTAGTAAACTGCCGAATTAGCACGCTCATGATTAGGGCAATTCCATTCTTTTATTCTGTCTGACGTCTAATGATTATTATACAACTGAGAAGTCATGGGAGCCTGAGGAAGTTAACCGTGTCTGCTTGCCCTCTCACGAGTCAGAGTACTGGCCACCTCTCTACCGACTCAGCCACCGCCATTTTACCCCTCACACGGTCAGAACAACTCCATTATGCTAAGTAACTCTTATCATGGAAATAAAGTACTGTACTTTTATTCGGATGAGTAACTTTGATGCAGAATGATGATGATGATGATGATGATGATGATGATTTTTTTTTACATAACTTAATTTTGGTTGCCTATATGATACTTCGATTTGTTTGGTTTTCAGAGAGAAAAGAAAAAAATTGGGTTGATTGGATATAATTTGCTGGTTTCCATATCCTCGCCATAGTTCTATAAATTTCCTTATCTCATTCCTTGTTCATTGATCTTTCTCTTTTGTTGTTGTAGTGGAGTGTGGGTGGAAGACGTAAAGTATTGGGGTTTATATTTCCACTTCTTGGTTTTCTTAGTTTCCTTCTCATTCTCTGTTTGTTGATCTTACCTGCCTACCCCTTTGTTGTTGTTGTTGGTGGTGGTGGTGGTAGTGGTGTTGGTGGTGTTGAAGGTGGTGGTGGTATTGCTGTTGTTGTTATTGTTGTTTGTTGTACGTGTTGGTGTTGTAAGCTGTGATATTACTGGGGCAGAACACCTGAGGACACCTTTGTATTATGAGATATTGGAGTAAGATGGTGATGTTTTCTTACTTTCCACACCTGTATCATTAAATCACTCACGCTTAATCCCTTGATTCCGTGAACTTTTTTATTGACTTTATTTTTTTTTATTATTCTCTCTATAACTGTACGATTTTCTTCACTTCTGGATGGTTATTTTGTAGTAAAGGTGTTAATAAAGGCGATATATAGAAAATTTCCCGTTGAAAAGCCTCTCATGAGCAGTCTGGAATGAGTAGCAAAAATAGGCTAACAAGAAATATACCTCACCGGCTGGGAGTTAAACGTCTGTACAAGTATGAACATCAAAACTGTACATGGACACCTTCGCTTGGTGACACCACAGTTCCGGATGGTTCCACTGCCCGGCTCTATAGACATCCCTCAGCCCCTTCCCTATCCCTCGAAAGGAGAATGGTGAGCAGCAGGAGAAGAGCAGTTGGTGTTGTTGTGATAGTGTAAAAAGGACAGGAGAAAAAGAAAAACGTAAAGATCGTTTTCTGGGGAATTGCAAGAGAGAGGCAGTTAGTGTTGTTGTGATTGTGTAAAAAGGAAAGCAGAAAAAAAAGGTAAATATAGGTAAGGTTTGATAATTGCTTCAAGCATCTCTTTATCTCTTTTCGCCAGCACTTTATTCCCTCAAATGCCAGACGATTTTATTCAGCTGGGAATGAGTTCTAGGAGACTGAGTATTAGCAGGTAAAAAAGGAGAGAGAGAGAGAGAGAGAGAGAGAGAGAGAGAGAGAGAGAGAGAGAGAGAGCAGGAAAAAGCGGTATATGATATGACATCACATCTTCCCCTTCCCCCCTAGCAAAGAAAAAAGAAAGAAAAGAAAAAGGCAAGGTTATGAAGGGGCGTGCGTGTGACAGGAAACGGTCGAAAAGAGGTGGAGGGGTGGAGAGGGAGGAAGGAGGTGGAGGGGTGGAGAGGAGGGAAGTGGAGAGGGAGGGAAGAGTTGGAGGAGGAGGAGAGAGAGAAAAGAAGGGAAAGAAGAGAGGGAGGAAAAAGATGGAGGGAAAGAAGAATAAGAGGGAGGAAAGAGATGGAGAAGGAGGAGAGGGAGGAAAGAAATGAGGGAGAAGGAGGAAGAGGAGAGTGAGGAAGGAGATGGAGGAGGAAAAGAAGAAAAAGAGGAGGAGGAGGAGGAAGTAGAGGAAGCACAGAAGAAGAGAGGGGGAGAGGGAGGAAAAAGATGGAAGAAGCAAATCAGAGGAGAAGAGGAGGAAGTGAAGAAGGAAGAGGAGGCGAGGGAAGAAAGAGGTGGAGAAAAAGACGAGGGGAGGAGATAAAGAAAGGAGAGAGAGGGGGGAGGGAGATAAGAGGTGGAGGAGGAAAACGAGAGAGAGAGAGGGGGGGGGAGGTTGATTTGTGCTAATACTAGCGTAGTTTCCGCTGAGGTCGCGTTGCCAGCCCGGTCACCGTAATATAACACGCTAAATGCCTCATAAACCAGTTCTAGACCGCCCTCTTCCCCATAACTCTGTAGATATTCTCTCTCTCTCTCTCTCTCTGTCTCTGTCTGTCTGTCTCTCTCTCTCTCTCTCTCTCTCTCTCTCTTTCTCTCTCTCTCTCTCTCTCATCTTGTCTTTCTTCCCTCTCTACAATCTTAGCATCTCCCACAATCCCACTCCTGTTTGCAGCGATTTTATATTCCTCCCTTCTCCGTACCTTCATCTTCCTCTCTTTATCACTGCTTTCTGTCTTTCCCCTTGTCTTTCCTTCCTTCCCTAGATATTCCCAGCATCTCTGGCTACTCAGTATTCTCCCCTTCTCTGCCTGCTTTCATCTCCCCATACCAGTATTGTCTTTACTAGTCTTTCATCCCCACTTTGACAGTTCCAGCTTCCTCCCCTGCCTGTGTTTCCGGTTGCTTAATATTCTCCCTTTCTCTCCCTGCTTCATCAATCTCCCTTCACAAAGACCATCTGTACTTACCCGAGAGAGTTTCAGCATTCTCCCTACTTCTCTTCTGTTTCTAGGTAATTGACAGTATTCTCCCTTTCTCTTCCTTCGTCTCTCTCTCTTTACCGCAGTTTTCTTTCTTCATGTCTTCCCCTCTTCCCTAGATATAGTCTCCCTTTCTCTCCCTGCCTTCATCTCCCTCTCCTTACCTTAATTTTCTTTTTTTCATCATGTCTTTCTTTCCTCCCTGGTTCCAGTTTCCTCCCTTCGCTACTTCCATTTGCGGCTATTTAATATTCTCCCTTTGTCTCCCTTTATTCCTCTACCTCCCTTTAACACGATAACCCTTTGTACTTTCCTTCTGTGTGTCATCTCTCCCTAGGTCGTTCCAGCTTCGTCCCCATTCCTACTTCTGTCTGTGGCTATTTTATTTACTCCTCGTCTCCCCCTGCCTTCTACGTCCCCCCGTCAGTCATGTCCTCTCCCCACTGCACTCATTTCCACTGATAGGATTCTCGTGTATAAGGTTTCATTTCCCGCTGCATTATTATTAATTTTTTGTTTATTCATTTATTTTTCTGCCAAGTTTTCAGAGAGGTGTGCTCAAATTTTGCTCATTTGTGTAGGCCTTAGGGAGTGTTATATCAGTGTAAAATATATATATATTTCTCTCTCTCTCTCTCTCTCTCTCTCTCTCTCTCTCTCTCTCTCTCTCTCTCTCTCTCTCTCTCCGCCTAGGTTTCTCTCTTAGTATGATTTTGTCCCTCTGTGTGTGTGTGTGTGTGTGTGTGTGTGTGTAGACTGAGGAAAACAGTTCCAGAGTTGACCTGTTGCATACACGAAAAACTGAGAATATCTGTTAATTGCCAAAGAGAATAGGACAAAAAGTTGGGTGAGTATGCACTGCCAAACGGGTGCTACGAGCTTGCCGTAATATAGGGATACAAGTAGACCTTTCAGAAGAGTAGTGACCTTCGAATTACCGTAGTAATAGCAGAGATAATGATGCAACAGTGCGGCGAAGAGAAAGAGATTGAAAGGAATCAGTAAGAACAGGGAAATTGGTGAGACGAAAAGACTTTGACTCCACCTTGCTTAGAAGTGCAGTGTGTGTAGAGTCCCTTCCCGTCACACACACACACACACACACACACACACACACACACACACACACACACACACACACACACACACACACGCTACTCCACAGAGGCGCGACTAAGACCCTTGTGCAAAGTCAACAGCTGTGCCGAGGTAAAGAAGTCACGGAGTCGGCTTAGCACACCTAATCTCTTGGAAGCGGATTTTGCGAGAGAGGTAATGCAGCCCCTCTTTGAAAGGTCCTAAGGGAATGAAACCCGAAGGATACTGAGAAAAGACGAAGGTCTGAGTTGCATAATGTCTAAAAGATACCTGTTACCTTTCCTTCTACAAACTTCCTTTCTTCCTTCTTTCCTTCCTGTTCCTTCTCTCTCTTTTCTCTCATTTTCGTCTTTCCTCCCTCCCTCCCTTCCTCCCTCTTCTCCCGCCTCTTTCGCCGCCTTCATCCCATTCGCAACCGCATCACTTTTCATCTCAGTTTTCTCATAATTCCCTCACCTTTTTCTTTCCCTCCGGTGTCTGCCCCCAGGCGCACAGTTTTCACCCATCGTCACATTTACTGTCTTACTTTCCTCATTCCTGTCCCTCCTACCTTCCTTCCCTCATTTCTTCGTGTCCTTTCCTTCCTTCCTTCCTTCCTTCCTTCCCTCCTTCCTTCCTTCCTTCCTTCCTTCCTTCCTTCCTTCCTATCCTCATCCTTCAGCATGTAGAATTAGATCTCGTAGTGTTAGTCTACTCTGTAAAAAGCAGCCTCGAAAGGACCATAATGTTTGCTGCTGTTTGCTCTCCTTTGTATTTCTCTGTATTCCTTCCTCCCTCCCTCCCTTCTCGCAGCTGCTCCCTTTGTCCCTTATTCTCCCACTTCCTCCCTCCCATCCTCTCTCTACCCCTAGCTGCCCGCCTCTCTCTCTCGCTCTTTGGTCCCTCCCTCACTCACTCCTTCACTCTTCCCCTTTACTCCCTCCCTCCCTCTCTCTCCCTCCGTCTCTCTCCTTCCCTCCCAGCCTCTATACTTTACCCGCCCCGAGGAGAGCTGGCGGTACGTTTCACGCCTCTCACATCTCCTTTAACTCGACAACACCCCACCTCTTTCAAACACCTTTTTTGCTCTCTCTCTCTCTCTCTCTCTCTCTCTCTCTCTCTCTCTCTCTCTCTCTCTCTCTCTCTCTCCTCTCCTCCCCTCTCCTCTTCTGCTGTCGGTGATTCTTGGGTTCGATATCACGTTTCCTTCGTCAGCAGGTGAAAAAGGTGTCCCCCATTATTATTATTATTATTATTATTATTATTATTATTATTTTTACTACTACTACTACTACTACTACTACTACTACTACTATACCGGTAAGTAATAGTAGTAGTAGTTGTAGTAGTATCATGGTTATTATTACTGTTATTATTTTTATCATTTTCACTAGTAGTAGTAGTAGTAAAAGTAGTATCATCGTTTTTATTATTATTATTTTTTTTTATCTTAATATTTTTTCTTTATCCATTGTCTCCAGATAATAGCCAATCAAATCAGTATATATGTTCTAACCCCACTTGACTCATGACCCCGCCTTCTCTCTCTCTCTCTCTCTCTCTCTCTCTCTCTCTCTGTATATACTATATATATATTAACCAAAAATCTCCAAGCAAACTTTCGAAAACAATTTGTCTCGCTGTTAGCCCAATCGCCTGGTATTAATGTCGGGTTGAAGTTCAGGAAATGGTCACTTCGATACGAGCTAGTAGTGGTGTTGGCTGAGGTATTTACTTGTATTGAGGCTGTGCTGCCGGATTGGGTGCGATTGAAAAGTGACGTGAGGGGAAATTGAGGTGAGATTAGAGTTGAGTTGAGGGAAATTGAGGAGAGATTAGATTCGAGTTGATAAGGTGAGGTTTGGCTAAGATAGGCTTATTAATATTAGGTTAAGTTTGGCTTGAAAGGGTTACGTTAGGTTAAGTGAGATGTTGACTTTTGGGAGTTTATATTGCTAGAAGAAATGGAAATTTATATTAGATTTTTATATTCTTGAAAGAACAAGGAAGTTACATCGCCAAAGAACAAGAAATTTTGCATTTAAAGAACAAATTTATATCACCGAAAGACCAAGACGTTTATATTACCGAAAGAAAAAGAGAATTATATTGTTAAATGGACAAGAGATTTATACTGCTGAAAAAAATTATATCGCCGAAGGAGTAAGAAATGCAGTATATTGCTGTAAGGACAGGGAAATTACCATCTGTTGCTGTGACGATAAGATTATATTGCCAATAGAACAAAAAAATTATATTGGTAAAAGAACAAGAAATATTTTTTGCTGAAAGAACAAGGAATGTATATATCTAAAAGGATAAGAATATTATGTATGAGGAGAACAAGAAATTTATTCATCTAAAAGGCAAAGAAATTGAGATATAAAAGAATAAGACATTTATATTGCTGAAAGAAAAGATATTTGTATTGCTGAACGGGAAAAAAATGATTGAGAAAACAATAATTTTTGGCGTCTGTTTAATAAAAAGAAATTTGTATATTAAAAGAACGAGGACAATATATTTTTAAGGTGCAAGAAACTTATGTTGATGAAAGAACAAGAAATGTATATCGCTGTTTAAAAAAGAAATTTATATATTGAAAGAGCAAAAAAGTTACATTAAAACAAGCAATATATGTAATTAAAAAAGAAGAAATTTATATTGCAAAAAAAAAAGTATATTGATGAAAGAGAGACATTATATTACTGAATGGATTATGGATTTTTTTTTTTAATTTTTGCCGGAACGTGTGGAAATATTTATTGCAGAAGGGATTATAGAATGTGTGTTGGAGAAAAAACAAGTTTTTTTTTTTTATTGATGAAAGTGCGGTATTTCTAAATCATATATTTCTGAAAAGAGGGGGAATTTACATTCAATTTTACCACCTCGTAGCGTATTTTTATAAAGAATGTAGAATGTGGTGTGGGTGAAATTTAAACACATCTCTATCACAGCGATTTAGATGTTATAATTCTGTCTTACTTCTTCTTTTTACTTGAAAATAAATGGAGGGAGGGATCATAAGAATATTAAAAGTTTTCGCCCAGTCTTAACTTCCCTTTTTCGTGTTGTGTAAGAAGTGGAGTTTGTTGCGTAAGGAGTGTAATTTGATGAAGGTAAAATTTGATTATACCTTAAGGTAGAATAATGTTACGCTACTTCGTTCCAGCTTCACCTTCTTTATACAGTAGTTAAAAATCGCCAAACGAATCAAGTTTATTACAATGTTTTTCTCGCTGTTTTTATTTTCTTGTTTATTTGTTTATTATTATGATGATGATTATGATAATTATCTTTTAAGCCAGTGGATAAATTTATGTTGCTATAGCTCAGTCAAGTGGAAATTTGATTCTGTTGCTTTTTTTTTTTTCTTCCTCTGCATCTCTGAAAAATAAAACTCGCCAAGAGGGAGAAAAGAAAAACCCGGTCAGTTCTTCCTCTTCTTGTTCTTCTTCTCGTTCTTGTTCGTCTTCCTCTTCATCTTCTTGTTCTTCTGGTTCTTGTTCCTCTTCTTGTTCTTGTACTTGTTCCTCGTTTTCTTCTTGTTCTTCTGGTTCTTGTTCTTGTTCCTCGTGTTCTCGTTCTTGTTCTTGTTCCTCTTTTTCTTCTTGTTCTTCTCGTTCTTGTTCCACTTCTTGTTCGTCATTATCATCTTTTTTTCTTAATTTCTAATACGCAGCATATATATGAGTTTAGGATACACATGAAACAGGAAATACATGGTGCCAATTTCTCTCTCTCTCTCTCTCACTCTCTCTCTCTCAGTTCAAAAATTGATATCAGTAAGAGGGTGAAAAACAAAATTCCTTCCACAAAAAGGAAAAATTCCACCCCAGTTTCTCGTAAATAATAAAATCGCACTAAAAAGAAAAATTCCTCCCACTTTCTCCCCCCAGAAAAGAACATTCCTCCCATTTTTCTCCCCCCCCAAAAAGAAAATTCCTCCCACTTTTCTTCCCCCCCGAAAAAAGAAAATTCCTCCCACTTTACTTCCTCCCCCCAAAAAAGAATATTCCTCCTACTTTACTTCCCCCCCGAAAAAAGAAAATTCCTCCCACTTTACTTCCCCCACAAAAAAAGGAAATTCCTCTCACTTTTCTTCGTCCCCCCCAAAAGAAAATTCCTCCCACTTTTCTTTTCCCTTCAAAAAAAAAAAAAAAAATCCTCCCACTTTTTCTTACCCCCCAATAAAGAAAACTCCTCCCACTTTTCTTTCCCCCCCCCCAAAAAAAATGGAATTCCTCCCTCTTTTTCTTACCCCCGAATAAAGAAGATTCCTCCCACTTTTCTTTTCCCCTCAAAAAAGAAAATCCCTCCTACTTTTCTCCCCCCATGAAAGAAAATTCCTCCCACTTCCCCCGCAAAAAGAAAATTCCTTCCACTTTTTTCTTCTCCCCTAAGTTTTTACCCAATTGCAAAACAAGGAGAATGTGGTGTAGGATCTCTTTTAAAAGTCTATTACACGGGGCCATAAACGTTTTCTTGAACATTAACGTCGGCTTTATTGAAATTTCTGCCCCGTGCGAAAAAGAGCGGCTGTTTACCCTTGGAAAGTCTTACTCTGAAAACTTACTCTTGGAAAGTCTTACCCTGAGGAAGTCTTACTCTTGGAAAGTCTTACTCCCAAAAAGTCTTACGAGAGCGGCTGTTTACTCCTAGAAAGTCATACTGCTAGAAAGTCTTACTCTTGAAAAGTCCTACCCTGAGGAAGTCTTATTCTGGTCTTACTCTTGGAAAGTCTTACTCTGAAGTCTTACTCTTGGAAAGTCTTACTCTTGGAAAGTCTTACTCTTGGAAAGTCTTATTCTTGGAAAGTCTTACTCTTGGATAGTCTAACTCCTTAAAAAGGTCTTACTCCCAGAAAGTCTTAGCCTACTCTGGGGAAGTCTTACTGTTTGGAAAGTCTTACTCCTAAAAAGTCTTACTCGTAGAAAGTCTTACTCATAGAAAGTCTTACTCATAGAAAGTCTTACTCTTGGAAAGTCTTACTCTTGGAAAGTCTTACTCCTAGAAAGACCTACTCTTGGAAAGTCTTACTCTTGGAAAGTCTTACTCTTGGAAAGTCTTACTCTTGGAAAGTCTTACTCCTGGAAAGTCTTACTCTTGGAAAGTTACTCTTGGAAAGTCACTCTTGGAAAGTCTTACTCTTAGAATGTTTTACTCTTAGAAAGTCGTACCTCCTCACGACAGACTTCGTCCCCTCAATCGTTTTTATTCTGGGTTGTACTCTCTCTCTCTCTCTCTCTCTCTCTCACCTGGCCAAAATTGACATCTCTCCATCGTGAACGCTAAGTTGTAGCAATCGATTAACACTATGATGCTAGTCACAAAGAAGTGCTGTGGAAAGGCTTCATGCTTATTGTACCCTGTTTAACCTGGCTTAAAATTGACATCTCCATCGTGAACGCTTACTTCCGTATTATGGTACTTAATTCCTTTTCTCTAGTGATTTATTCATTGTTACATTTAGGTTACTGGTGCTCTGGTGATTTATTTATTTATTTATATATTTATTTGTTTCGTGCTTTGTTCTTACGCCTCTGAATTCCGTAAACGTGTTCTGTTGTTCTTAGATAAAGTAGACTGACTAAACTACACTTGTTCACCATTTGCAGCTTTCGGAACAACTAATTTCCATAAGTTAGATGCAAGGGAAAAATATTGTTGAAATTAAATACGATGACAAATTAAAACGTATTCTGTAAAACTTTTCTTATTTACACTATATATCGGCTACCAGAAGAGTGAGTTACAAGAGTGATCCTTTTCTGAACTAGTATAAGAGCTCTGAGGCTATTATTATTATTATTGTAGGTGCGTGTAAGTCCTATATATACCATTCTTGTAAAAATGACAACCACCCCCTTCAGACTTAAGCCAAGAACATCTCAAGACAGAACACGGAGCAAAAATGTAGTAAAACTTAAAACCGTACAAGCCGGGGTGTGTTGCGTGAAAATATGAGTGTTGATTGAGGCGGTGTGTTGGTGCTGCGGTCTAAGGTGTATATAAGATGGTTTCCTTCCCGCCAACTCTCAGTGTTTGCCTGGGAGCTGAGCAAACACCACGTCCCTCTGACCTCTTCTCCACCGACCCCTCCTGCTTCTCTTTCTCCCTTCCTCCTCCTCCCTCCCCCTCCCTGCTTCCCCCTCTTCTCCCCATCCTCCTTCCATTTTTACCTTCTTTTATGTTCCTTTATTTCACCATCTGACAGAGCGGTTTTTTCTTCATTCGCTTTCCTCTCTTTTCATCCTTCCATTTCTAACCTTTCTTTTCACAATCAAACAGTTTCTTCTTAGCCTGCAAACTGTGATTTTACTTCTTTGGTTTATCTTTCATACCTTTCTTTCTTCCTTCGTGCCTTTCTTCCTTCCTTCTTCCTTTCTTCCCTCTCTTTTTCATCCTTCCTTCCTTCCTTCCTTTCTTCCTTCAATATGCATTCATAATTATAATCTTTGCAGTTTTTCTTTCTGTTATTTTATCCCTTTTCTTTTTGCATCATTGTCTTCTGTACTTCTGTTTTTTTGGTGTGTGTAATTTTTTCTTTATAATTACTTATTTCTGTTCACTTTCGATGTATTGTTTTAACTTTTTTTTTCCCCCTTTTATCCACATCCCTCATACACCCTTCCATCTCACCCATCCTATCCCACCCACCCACCCCATCCCTCACACCCATTCCGTCCCTCATACCCACCTCATCCCTAACACACACACACCCATCCCTCACACCCATCCCCATCCCTGTCACTTGGCAGATCAAGGGTTCAGTGAGGGGAGAGCAGTGCTTCCCCTCTCACTGAAAAGCAAAAATTATACAAAGGCAACAATGATATACGCTACTTTCATTCTTTCATTTATCCTGCACCTTCCTCTTCTCCACACACACACACACACACACACACACACACACACACACACACACACACACGTTTTTGAGAGCTTGATTATTTTTTTCTGAGACTCAAATAAGGGGACACTGAAAATCAACAAAACACATTTTATTTCATTAAATTGCATGCCGAATTGGTCAAACACACATTTACTCGTGGCGTCAGTGATCATTTTTCCCCCCATATATTTGTGCAGAATGTGAGTGAAAATGAGGGAATAGTGAACGTTATTTAAGCATAGAGGATGAATTTGTAGGCACACCTGGATTTTCTGACAGGTGTATGTAAACCCCGCGATGAAAATGAATACACCTGGATTTTCTGACAGGTGTATGTAAACCCCGCGATGAAAATGAATACACCTGGATTTTCTGACAGGTATATGTAAACTCCCACGAAGAAAATTAATACACCTGGATTTTCTGACAGGTATATGTAAACTCCCACGATGAAAATTAATACACCTGGATTTTCTGACAGGTGTATGTAAACCCCACGATGAAAATGTTACTTAAATAATGTCTCTTTCTGCTGAACGCGCGTTGTGAATTAGCATGCAGGCTAACCCCATTGGATGCCCGCAGCTGTTCCATAAATCAGTGATAAAGGAGAAAGTTAAATACGCCTTCCTCTTCTCAGGGTTAATTTTACGAATCTTAGTCTTTCCTCAGTAATTTTCCTCAGGTACGTAGCAATAACTTTTCTTGTGAGACTTGATGGGACTGGGTGTTAAGAAAAACTATACTCCTTTCACCATACCTTGGCTCGGTTTTTCTTTCATTTGCACCCCGTCTTGATGTCTTTCACCATCATCTTTATGCTCTCCCCCACACCCGTCTCTTCGGCACCTACACCATTCCTGCTCACGTCCATCCACTTACACCCACACCACCACGACACACACTCCCTCACCCCTCGCAGCATCACAACACCCCACCCGCCCAACCCTTCCATACTCCTCACCCACACCCACCCACACTCCACGACCAACAACCACCCCCTTTAGTCTCATTTCAGTCCTGTTACTCCCATACATTTCCCCATTCCCCCTCCCTCTTCCTCCCTTCCCCTTCCATCCCCTAGCCCGTTGTTAAGTGAGCTATTGGGTTATATATGGCTGGAGCTTCGGGGTGCTTTGTCTTCTCTAACTACCTCAAATTTCACCTGATTTAATAGCCTCTGTTCCGCCTTTTATGGTGCAATTCTCTACCTGTATCTCATTCGTGTTATTTTCTATGGCGTCACTTTATCTTTCCCTTTATATCCTGTCTTTAAGTCTGCCAATATTTTTTTCCATACCATATTACGCTTATGTTTAAAATGGCCTTTTTTTTTTTTTGAAGACCTTTTTTTTCGATATCCGCTGTTCAGTGTTTCTTCGTAAAATTCATATAACATACAAAGACAAAGGAATCTCTTTTTTTCAATTAGGTATTCGTGAAGTTAGACTTATTTGCAGTGCTGTAAGATTGGTGAATTTTCCGTAAATGGCCAGACATACTTCCTATTAATGTTGCTGTTTGAGAAAGAGTAGTAAAGTTTATCAAGTATTATAAAAATCTTCAGTGCCGGAACATTCCTGAGAAGTATGGTGCCTGTCATAGATATTTGTCCCCCCAAAAAAATCTTACGTGCTTATTTATAGGGTTATTAATTTTTGTTGCCATTTGTTTAGACTCATATAATTCAAACTCAAAATTAATATTGCAGAATGAAAAAAACATTATGTAGGCATTCGTTTTTCTTCTTTAGACCGTATATATATATATATTTTTTTTATTATAAATGTCAAGCACTATTTTCAGGGTAACTTATTTTTGTCAAGGGTTGTAGGTGCTGTTCCTTAAGTTTAATACCTGTACTGTATTGGTGACGCCTGAGAGAATATACAGTAACTTCCTATACTGTTCATTTGGATTATAATTAAGTACTTGTAAATTGCGCTTAATAATTTGCTGTTTATGTTAGGTACGGTAGATTGAGAGGAATGATTGATGCATCTCATAATTGATACGTCTACTTTACGTCAGGTTTGAGATGTCTTTGATACATTTGCAACAGACTACCTTCGTGTTCACCTCCCCTTCCCTTCCCCTCTTCCCCCCGCGACCTCAATTACAGCTGTTCCGTTTCACCTCTCTCCACTCCCCCCTCTCCCCCCTCCCCGCCCCCTACCCCCAAGCATCACTGGAACTTCAGCCTGTGTAGAGGCCCCCTTGTTCCTCTCTCGTCCTCCCTCCTACCTCGCTTACCCTCTCCTCATCTTCCTCCCCATCTTTCTCCCTCCTTATCTTCATTCCCTCATCTTTCTCCCCTCTTATTCTCTCCCCACTCTTTCTCCCCTTGCTCCCTTCCCCTCTTCCTTACCCATTACCCTCTCCCTCTTCCATCCCCCTCTCTTCTCCGTTCCCCCTTCCCATCACTCACTCTCACCATCTTCTATCCTCTTTCTCCTTTCTCTTCTTTTCCCTTTCTCTCTCCCTCTCCCCATCCCTCCCCTTCCCTCTCCACCTCCCTCTGCCTCCCCTCTCCCCTTCCTCCTCTCTCCCCTTCCTCTCCCAACTCCGAACCTAGTTAGTTAAGAGGTTTGGCTGTAGTTTCCTGGACGTGGAGTTAGGGATGCCGAGGCCGAGGGAAGGGAGTACCCCAACTCAAGCGGAATCTTGGTATTACAACTTGAGCGCAACTTGTCGACTCGGATAAGCGCTTGGGACAGCAGCACAACCAATCGCTCTCTCTAAATTGCTTCGTTACCTCTCGTCCGTTTTAGTCACGCTAGCTGGTATTTTTGCAAAGAATTAAACAACTGTAGTCGGTTTGTTTTCATTTGAGGGAACTGGACCATTCACACAGGTTAAATACTGAAGTTGAGGTTGCATAAAATTCGAGGTACAAGGTAGAAATGAGTCTCCTTTGTTACTGGTCAAAATTTCCTTTCAGTCTGACTACACTAGGCCGTAAACTGAGCTGGAAAGAGTCGGAGAGCTTTATCAGATGAGAAGAAATGCTGTATGGTCATTTATTCCCATCTTTTAGTTTTTCTTCAGTACTTGGCTTGTGAGAAAGTTGGTAGCGTCTTCAGCAGTGATATTTCTTTATACTGCTCCTTGATATTTTACCTAGAAGTGCACTAGGCTTGAAGGGATTAACGAAGGCTGTGTCAGACTTGTATGGTAAAGACTAAGATCCTTATCCTCATCTCCCTAACACCTCTTGCTTAGCGATTTATTTTCCAAACTCATTAATATCCCTTGGTTTGCGTCTTGTGTCTGTTCAGTGTCGCCATAGATTGCATGAACAACACACAAGAATAGAGTTACGGAGCAGAATCAGAATAAATCGGTAAGGAAGAGGTGTTAGAGAGCTTCCTAACCATGCAAGAATACCGCCCTTAAACTCCTTCAGAATTAGAAATAAATCGGTAAGATAAAGGTGTTTGTGAGCTTCCTAACTGTACTAGAATTCCTCTCTTAATCTCCTCCAGAATTAAAGATAAATCGGTAAGGGAGACGTGTTAATGAGCCTCCTAACTGTACTAGAATTCCACCCATAATCTCCCTCAGAATTAAAAATAAATTGGTAAGGAAAAGGTGTTAATGAGCTTCCTGACCGTACTAGAATAACGCCTTTAATCTCCTTGGGTGAAAAAAATCGTCTGGAGGCAACAGTAACGTAATGAATAAGCTAAGCCCACACACAGAGAGCGCATACCTCCATCGGCGCCCACACCAGACAACTCATATCGCCACGAAATTGTACCAGTCTCTTCCCCTGCCCATGACTCACCTATCCACAAAATTTCGTTGAAAATAATCGATTACTTTTTGAGATATTGGGGAAAAGAAATCACTGAACCGGGACGCGAACTCAGATCACCACCAAAATTAAATCACCTCATCCTTGGCCCATGACTCACATATCCACGAAGTTACATTAAAATCCATCAGTAATTTTTTATAGAAATCTTGCTGACAAACAAACCAGCAGACAGACGAACAGAACTGAATACATAACCTCCTCTAGCATCGTCGGTGAAGGTAAAAAATATATATATAAAAAAGGGTTGGCCTAACACCTTTTCTCTAGTGATTTAGTCCCCGTAGTGCACTTATCATTCCGTATATTTTTACATGTTACGGAGGAAAATTCTGTAGCCTTTAAAAATATCATAGCGCAGAGGACATGATATATCGCATAGAAGAAAGTGTTACGGCTGAGAGAGAGAGAGAGAGAGAGAGAGACAGCATCTAAAACTGAAATTGCCTGCGAGTCCGTGTGCCGGAGATAATGAAAGAGTGTGTGTGTGTGTGTGTGTGTGTGTGTGTGTGTGTTGTTGTTTGTTTTGAGATTGAAGGTGCCGTAACATCTCTTCCGTAACGATTTATTTTACACCTCCTCCTCCTCCAATAACAGGGGAGGATCCAGGCTCTTCAAACGCAATATACCGTAGCAAATTCCTATCACCGACTTGACCATCACGAGGCTGCCTTACTTCCTGAACGAGAAAGTTACGATGCTAGTCACGAAGAAGTGCTGTGGAAATGGACGTAAAGCCATATTAGTAGTACCTTATTCTGCCCTCGAACTGTGTAAAATAAGCTGTAAAAAGGACGAAAATCTTGGCCAAGTTAGTGCAACAGGAGTGTAGTTCTACCGTGGGATGTGTGGTTAGGATATTCTTTCTAGTGGTTTATTTTGTTTCGGAGAGAGAGAGAGAGAGAGAGAGAGAGAGAGAGATAGAGAGAGAGAGAGAGAGAGAGAGAGAGGAGGCTTTATCCAACTCCCTCAGGTCAAAAGGTCTCTCCACAGCTGAATAAAATCGTCTGGAGTCAGTGGGTTTTAGAGGGTGCGATGTGGGAGCCCTCTCTCTCTCTCACACACACACACACACACACACACACACACACACACACACACACACACACACACACACACACACACACACACACACACACACACACACACACACACACTCGGCACTCCTCATCGCACATAACACTCCTCATCCCACATAACACTCCTCCGCCCACACCACACTCTTCCTGTCATATGCATTCCCATCCAAACTACAAATCTCCCCCTTTCCTCCGCCACCCCCGCCTCGCTCCCCCTCCAACACCCTCCTCCTACACAATATATACCATCCTCTTGCACCACACTCCCTTTCCACCACCATACCCCTTTTTTCGCAGACACCCTTTATACAGTATTTTTTCGGAACACTACACTCCTTACAATTACTGGGCGACGCGACACACACACACACACACACACACACACACAACTTGAGATTTCGAACATATTTTGAGAATGTATTTAATCAGCTTTTACGAATTTCCAGATTAATTACACATTTTTTGTAATTAAGAAAAAAATCACATAGTTATTTTAGGTGTGACCAAGGTAACTGTGACAGAATTTACCTTAATTGATGTACCTGTAATAGAATTGATTACCTGAGGAAGGGTGACGCAAGGTGAAGGAAGGGAGAGGAGTGAAGATGGATGAAGGGTTGGTAGGTGTGATAAGGGAGGACGGAGGGAGAACAACAAAGCGAAATATATCAGATCAGGAGGAAGAAAGGGAGAGAGAGAGAGAGAGAGGGGGGAGGAGCATTTGAGAAGAGGAAGAAAGGGAGACTTAGGAGGAGCACAGGTGAAGGGGAAGAAAGAACGAATGAAAACACAGGGTCTGATTGAAGTTGGTTAATTTTCTTATACTATGAAAAATAAAATTTGATCATCCTCTCTCTCTCTCTCTCTCTCTCACACACACACACACACACACACACACACACACACACACACACACACACACGTCTGACATTAATTACATCACCAGAAAGAGTAAGCCTAACCTTCATGTGCCTAAATACGGCAATTCTCCCTTCATACCTCCATCTTTCCCCACACATTCTTTTACTGCGGAAAATTTCTCCTGTTCTCGTGGGTTGCATTGAAAAAAAAGTGAAATTACATGACAGAATTAAATGTCTTTCCTCGTACCGTTCCTCACCGTTGCCTCTTTCATTCCTCCCTTGCATACCACTGTTCTTTTCTATAACTTTTCGTCATGCATTTCTTTCCGACACAGTTCCTCTCTCCCCTCTGTCACTGTCCCACACCACTCCCCCCTGTCATTCTTCCCCACAGCTCTCCCTGTCACCCTTCCATACAACTCTCCCTTTCACCCTTCTATACAACTCTTCTTGTCACCCTCCCACACCAGTCCCCCCGTCTCCATGCTCCTCTCACACCGCTTCGCTCACTCTGCCCCTCGCACCCCACCCTCACTCTCGTTCTGCCCCTCCCTCAGCACTCACTGTCACTCTTTCTTCCTCAGCACTCCCCCTGTCATCCCCAACCCCTCAGATTCTACTTCCCCTCCCAAACTACCGTCCTTGTCAACCTCCCTCCCTCTTCTCTCCCTCCCTCACCACTCTTCCTGTCGATCTTTCCCCGTCCTGCAATACTTCCCCTCCCTAACCCCACTCCCTGTCAGTCTTTCCCTCTCCCAGTCAACCTTTCTCTTTCCCACTTACTTCCCCACCCTCACCACTCCCAGTCAACCCTTCCCATTCCCACTCCTCCTCCCCTCCCTCACCACTCTGTCAACCTTTTCTCCCTCCCACTCTACGCCCCCTCCCTCTCCACTCTGTCATCCTTTTCCCCTCCCACTCTACTCCCCCTCCCACACCACTCCCCCACGTCCCCACCCCATCATCGACCAGGGCTGGGTGCTGAGGTAGAGGCGTGCATTGTTAAGCAGAAGAGCCCCTTTACAAAGATCAAGGTTGGGGGAGGGTGGAGCCACGCTACCTCGGATCGATGGCTCCACCTCACCTGTCGCCCCATCCTCCACCTCCACCTCCATCGATACTCCCCCTCCTCCCCCACCTCCACCTCCACCGATAGTCTCCCTCCACCTCCATCGATAGTCTCCCTCCTTCTCCGCCGATACTCTCTTCCTCCACCTCCACCCATAGTTTTCCTTCTCCACCGATAGCCTTTACCTCCTCCTCCTCCGATAGTCCTCCTCCTCCTCCTCCTCTTCCTCCGATAGTCCACCTCCTCCTCCTCCTCCTCCTCCTCCTCCTCCTCCAATCCTCACTCATATTTTTACGCCAAACACCGGAACTTTTAAGAAAAACGAGGACTGTGTGAAGTGCCTGCATTGTTTGCCAGTTCGTCAGACATCTGTTGACCAGTATAGTGAACCAGTAGTTTATTATTATTATTATTATTATTATTATTATTATTGTAATTATTGCTGTTGTTATTATTATTATTATTATTATTATTATTATTATTTATCTTTAAGCACAACGTAGAGAAGGAGGCTTTGTATGAACGGGCTTACATTGTTCGCGTACCATCATTTTGACGAGTTTTATTGGTGGACCCTAAGGATTTGTTTTTCATTTTAATATTTCTAGGACAGGACAACTTTTTTTCACCTTTGGAATTATGTATCGAAGCGAAGGGGTGTGCTATGTCCGTCACTGACTCTGTCACTACAAAGGGACGCGCCTACGACAAGCAAAAATAGTCTTAAGGAGAAAACAATAAATAAATAAATAGATAATAAATGAAGAAGCTGTTTGAAGTAAGTAAATAAGTAAATGAAGACCGATTGATAAGGTGAAGCCAATATTTTAGGTCTGGATATATGGAAGAAATATGTGTTGTCCTGTAACTTCTCATACTTGATTGTTAGTAGCTCTCTGTACCCTAAAAATGACGCATCCTGTTGGCTCTGGTCTATACTCCACCTTGTTACAGGGGGAGGGCCACCTATCATCATCATCATCGTCATCATCATCATCATCATCATCATCATCATCATCATCATCATCGTGGCAATAATACTGAACTTAGGGTGATGAAAAAAAAAGTATCACTACGCCAATGAGCTGGAACGGCCATAACTCTTTCAAAACTAATAATACTCTCTTAGATCAAACTCCGTCAAGAAAGACTGGCAAGGAATACGTATTGATCGTCTTAAGTGTTGCCCGACAAAGCTCTCCAGGGTACAAGTGCACTTTTATCAGGCGGTGTCTCCAATATATCGATTCCCGTGCTTGCGTAACGCCCTTCCCCGTCGATTCATTCAAGATTTGTAGTAGGCTATTAAGCGTGTATTTTATTCTGTTGTGCTTTCTAACTTGTCAAAGATCCCCAACCCCTTTCTGCTCATTTGGTTTTATTTTACTCTATTTCCTAACTTGACAAAGATCCCACGACCCTTTCTGCTCCGTTGATGGGTAGGTATAGTTACATTGGAGGGCTGCCTTGACTAGCAACCAAGGAGACTCATTTTCACCTCATAATAAAAGGCTCATCAAATCTCATGCATCTGTGAATTAGTGTTACGGTGTGATAGTAACCCAGTTTCGTTAGATAATAACGGCCTGACTTCAGTATATTGCAGGGACATTTATGATAATTGTATTCGGTAATTTTTAGGAATAGTTCGTCGGTACAGCCTTCAGGAAAATCATTCACCTGTAGGCACCTTGTGTTCTTAAAGTTTTCTTAGTCTGAACAGAGAGAAGCAGTGAAGGAGGAAGAAGATAGTAAATATACTGCCTTCGCTTTTATATTTTCACAGCCTTAATAACCCTTTTTGAGATATTTTTCAACCATATTCACTCTTGGATATATGGCCATTACCTACGTTTCTTCTCATAATAACAGTCGTAGGTCTTATAAGAAGCCAGTCTCCAAATTTCCACGGAGATGTTGCTGCGTCCTTGGCGGCGAAGACAATTAATTTCGGAAATGATTTGAGCGCAGTAAAGCTACCTATTTCCTCGGAGATACTACTGCGTCCTTGGCGGCAAAGATAACAACCTCGGAAATTGTGATTGTTTGAGCGCAATGAAGTTTCCTATTTCCACGGAGATATTAGTTTCCTTGGCGGCGGAGGTAATTAATCTCGGATATTGTTTGAGCGCCTGGGGATATGGGCCCGAATCCCTCTCGTTATTATGTTTCTATTAATTAACGTAGGCGGTCTTCGCTAATGAGTAATAATCCCGAAGTGAGCACCGGAGGCTTAGTCGGCGGGAAGGGGGCATAATAATTGAGTTGGTGGGCTGGTTGTTGATAATCCGAGAAGGGTCTTTGATAATCCAGGCAGGTTAGATTGTGTATACCTGATGGCTGAGAGTGCGTTCTAAAACCCTGTAGTCTCTTCCGTTCAAGGAAACTCCCTAACACCTTCTCCTCAGTGATTTATTTTGCTTAGTTTTCCATACTGTCCTTTTCTACGTCATTTCAGTCATTTAAATTCCACCATACTCAGCATAAATATGATACAGATTGATACTAGCCATCTGTAGACCTAAAATAAATCGCCAAGGAAGAGGTGCTAGGGGACCTCCTTAACCTGCGAGATTTCGGAACTAAGAGTGATAAAATTAGCACTTTTAACCCACTAATCGTTGGTAAAATTTGAGTACTTGTATCCAAGAATAAGTCACTAAGGAAGAGGTGTTAGGAGGATGATTTTATTCAGACCCACTCACAGGAGCCAGGATGTGTTGTGGACGATTATTCAGCTTGATGTGGAATAATTTACCCTTCCGCTAATGAAGTTGTTTGTACCGTAAGTGGTGATTAAGTAGGGCAATTATCCAGGATTCATGATAATTAACCTGATATTTACCTGAGCTGCTTTCTGGCCGGGTGGAGATTAGGTAAGATTACTCTGTTTGGTGCCTAATTAGCCTATCCACAATGTCGGCCATTAACCAGTACACGGTGTATTGGTGAGGGATAATTGTATACCCCTTTTTTTTTCTTTCTTTTTTTTGCAAGGAAGAAGGAACCTAAGGCTAGAAGACTGCAAGATTGTTCCCTCTAAGAAAAAATAAAAAGATAACAAAGTTTTATAGTTGCTGTGTTAGGAGTGCAATGCCGTATGGTATTGAGACCTGGGCAGTAAAGGAAGAGGATATTCGTAGGCTCAAACGTAGAGAGATGACAGTGATTAGGTGGATGTGTAGTGGGTCCTTGATTGCGAGGCCTGGGGGGGGGGGGGCTAGGAATTCCCTTGAGTTGAGAGGAAGGGTGAGACAGGAATATATATTGACGTGTTGTTGAGGAGAGGTAGATTGAGATGGTTTGGACATGTGGAAAGGATGGAGAATAACAATTGGGTGCGGAAGGTGAAATGTGTGATCGTCTGGGGTAGGTTTGCGAGAGGAAGACTGAAAAATACATGGGACGAGGTCATCGAGTTTGACCTGAGTGATAAGAGACTGAATAAGGATGCTGGCAGAGATCGAGAAGCGTGGAGATCTGCTGTTATGTGACGAATTATTAACTCTGCAAAAATATAAAAGCATCATCAGCGAAAATATAAATGCTACATCAGTATAATAATGATGATGATGATGATGATGATGATGATACTTGCTTGCTAATCACACCTCAAGCCTACTTATAAGGAAGATAGTAACATTCATAGCCTCAGGAAGCACATCAGTCCTTCACCTGGGGGCGTCCGTCTTCCCCAGGTAAATACAATTAGTCCAGGTGAGAATGCATTAATTACGCAGTTAATTGACGCAGGTAAGAGGCGATTTGGTTCGACCCCTTCAGACCGGTGACGTATTAAAGTTATTATTAGTATTTATAGGTGATTTGGTGACGTAGTTGTGGTAGTAGTGGTAGTTGTAGTAGTAGTAAGTAGTATTAGTAGTAGTATGATGCATTTTCAATTTATTTCAAGCCTTCATCAGACCTTTTTGTTCAGAGAGATGTTGTAACGAAGGCACGTATATTAAAGAAGTTCCCTAACATCTTCTCCTAAGTGAATTATTTTGCTTATTACACCTTACTGCCCTCCTCTGCGTTACACGATCCTTCAAACATCGCCATACTCCCCATACGCAACGTACAGAGGGATATTAACCAGCCATATCCAAGAATAAATCGCTAAGGATGAGGTGTTAGGGAGCCTCCTTACCCGACGAGAATATGGGACGAAGATAAATAAGTAGAGATAAATAGGTATAGATATGTAAAAATAATTTTCTCTCTCTCTCTCTCTCTCTCTCTCTCTCTCTCTCTCTCTCTCTCTCTCTCTCTCTCTCTCTCTCCTGGAAGTAGAGATAAATAGGTATAGATATGTAAAAATAATTCTCTCTCTCTCTCTCTCTCTCTCTCTCTCTCTCTCTCTCTCTCTCTCAAGTAGATAGATAAAGATAAATAGATATGTAAAAATCAGATGTTAGCAAGCAAAAATGTCCTCAATAGATAGATAGGTAGATAGATAAATAGATAGACAGATAGATAATATAAAAAAATCAGAAATCATCAAAAAACCCACTAAACCTCATCGCAGTGAAGAAATTAACACGAGAAATAAAGACATGATTCTCTACCAATTTACCTGCGATTTCCAGACCCACCATTTACGACCTCGCAATGGGTAAATAGGGGAAGGGAGGCCAGGCAGTGAGTTCTAAGGGTTAATGGGGTAAGGGGGAGTTGGTAAAGGGGGACTGGAAGGTGAGGGAGTGATTATTTTTAAGAGTGTCCCCTGATTTCCGTGAGCGGGAGTTAGGTAAATATTTGACCGTGTTCCCGTTGCACGCTTAGATAGATAGATAGATAGATACATAGAATTACATACATGCAGAAAATTTACATACGTAGACGAATAGGAAGACAGATAAAGGGAGTGACTGATAGATCGATGTATACACGTTTGTTGCTGTTTGTTTTCCATTGTATTCGTTTGTACCCCTCCTCCTCCTCCTCCTCCTCCTCCTCCCTCCGTCATGCCCCGTGGTCTTGGCCTGGGCTCAGATTTGTCTCCAGTGTATTTCCTCTTTGTCCCCCCGCTTGTCACATTCATCATCCTTTCATGCCACCGTCAAAGCGCGCTCTCGCACACACACACACACACACACACACACACACACACACACACACACACACACACACACACACACACACACACACACACACACACACACACACACACACACACACACACACACACACACACACACACACACACACACACACACACACACACACACACACACACACGTGTGCGAACCCTGCCCTCATAATCGTTCGAATCTTGCTCATGTGAACTGTACTTGGAGGCAGGAAGGCAGGTGGCACAGCTGGATAGGCAGGCAGGTATTCAGGCAGGCAGGCAGGTAGGCAGGCAGACAGGAGAGGAGGAGAAACAGGCGTGAGACTGGAAGATAAGTGAGGGAATCTGGAAGAAGGTGAGAATAATATTACCTCCTCCAACGAGGTTAAAAGGTAATGTATTTACCTTCCGTATGTTTGTCTGTCTCTGTGTTTGTCCAGACATCTCCAAACGTTCTTAATGAATATCAATGAAATTTTGTGGAAAGGTGGGCCATGGGCCAAGAAAGAAATGATTAAGTTTTGGGGCGGATTCGGATCCAGATCCTTTTTAATAGCAGTGGCATTGGCGGAGGTATGCACTGTCTGAGTGCTCTCTAGTTAAGTGCAAGATTTTGCTGTAGGTAAGCGATTTTTTTTTTTTTTTTTTTTTTTGGAGGGGTTATTTTTCATTTTTTTTTTTTTTAGGAGGGGTTATTTTTCATTTTTTTTTTTTAGGAGGGGTTATTTTTCATTTTTTTTTTTTTTAGGAGGGGTTATTTTTCATTTTTTTTTTTTTAGGAGGGGTTATTTTTCATTTTTTTTTTTAGGGGGGGCGGTAGGAAGGAAGGGATCGGATTATTTTTGGGGCTTAATATTACCTTCATGGGGTTTCGTTGTTGGGGTGGAAAATGCTGTTGGTGAATAAGAATTAACTGTGGTATGCTTTTTTTTTTTTTTTTGGAGAGAGAGAGAGAGAGAGAGAGAGAGAGAGAGTATTTTCGAGTTTTTCGATTTTCTTGGGGTGAAAAATGCCTTTGACGAAGAAGGATACTTATTTTGTCATTCTTTTTTGGGCATATTATTATTATTATTATTATTATTATTATTAAGTTCAGTATTTGGCATATCATTAACCTCTTGAATCAGATGGCTTATGGTATGCTGTTAATTTATTTTTGCTGTGTCCAAACAATTTCATTCAGATTTGGAAAGTTCTATTATTTGTCTTTTATTTATTAATGGAGGAACTATATAACACATCCAGGTCTAAAAATTTATGTTTCGTAATATTGATAGAAGCGAAAATAAAAGAAAAGAAGAAGAGAAGTTCTGCTAGTAGAGGGATTACGTTCTCTCTGTCTATCTATAGCCAGACGTCTTTATCCCATAAGGGGTGGCCACTGACAAATCGCCCCCATGTCGCCCTGTCCCCTGCCATTTCGCTGCCCTCCCCCCAGCTCTCACCCCCTTCTCATTAAGTTACAGTAGAGAAATAATTATGTTTTTTTCCCCTTCCTATAGTTCGGTCACCATAACTTGGCCCTGATTTTCGTCCTTTTGCAGCTTATTTCACGTAGTTCAGTGGCAGAATAGGACAGTGCTACGGCTCTACATCCTTTTTTTCATAGCACTTCTTCGTGACTAGCACCGTCCTCTAAATGAGTTGTTGGCAGAAAAAGATAATGCCACAGCTCCACACCCTTTTTCATAGCACTTCTTCGTGACCAGCATCGTACTCTAGTGTTATTCTGCTGTTGACAAAATAAGATAATGGTACAGCTCTACACCCTTTTTCATAGCACTTCTTCGTGACTAGCATGGTGCTGTAGTGTTAATCTGTTGTTACTCCTCGGCATTGAAGATGGAGAGAGAGAGAGCATTTTTACGCCAAGTTGAAGTGAAGAGAGTATAGTAAACTGCAGAATTTTTTAAGTAGTAGAATTTAATTAAGACAGTTTTTTTTTATATGGTCAATCTCTCTCTCTCTCTCTCTCTCTCTCTCTCTCTCTCTCTCTCTCTCTTGCTTTATTTCTTCAGTACAGTATTTCAGGCACCATTTTCAGTCATCAGAAATTAATTTGTGGTCCAGCGATTTGGTGTTGCAGAAGAGATTATTTTTTTGCATCGTGACTTTGCAACATTTCGCCGCGAGGGAAGGGTTGCAGCGGGATTGCAGCGGAGTGGCATTACGTTGCAAAAGGAGAATTTCATTTCCCTGGGTCGTGTTTCTCGATGGCATTTTCCCGGTATTGTAGTCGTGGCTAAACCCCAATACCATCTGGAATTATACCACCGCTTCCCCAATACCAGGTGGAATTATACGCCTTACCCAAGAGCAGGTGGTTGTGTGTGTGTGTGTGTGTGTCCAAATACCAACTGGAATTTCTGTATACTCCTCTTACCCAATACCAGGTGGAATTATACCCCACGCTGTCGCTTCTTGCATACCATTCACACACACACACACACACACACACACACACACACACACACACACACACACACACACACACACACACACACATACACAGGTTTTTACATGATCAGATTTTCTTTCTGGCATGATCCTCCTCCTCCTCCTCCTCCTCCTCCTCCTCCTGCATACCGGTCACGTATTCCAAAAGGAGTATAAAAGACGACTAAGAAGGCGGGGGAAAGGAGGGGGGAGGAAGGGAGGGGCAAATTCCCCCTTTTCTTAAATAGGCTAATGGATGTGGCTACCTCCCCCTTCCCCCCACACCAACAAGTCCTCCCCCTCCCCTGCCCCTCTGCCTCCATACCCCCACCCCACCCCTACCCCCACCCCTCGCCCCTCGCCCTCCCCCACACTCCCACTTGTGATGTAAATATTCTAGCTTGAAAGATTTAAAACTTGGGAGTATGGAACTTTACACTTCTTTCCTGTATATGGCGATAGATGATGATGATGAGGGTGGTGGTGGTAATGATGATGATGATGAATTGCGTTATGTCCTAATAGAAGTTGTTGTTGATGATAGTGATGATGATGATGATGATGGTGATGGTGACTTGCATTATATCTTAATGGAAGTTGTTGTTGATTTAGATGATGATAATGTTGATGATGGTACTGACGATGGCTGTTGTTGTTGATGATGATGATGATGATGATGATGATGGTCTGGTTTGTGTCTGAATAGAAGTTGTTGATGATGGTGATGGTACTAATGTTGGTGATGATAATATTGATGATGATGAGGAGGAGGACGACGTTGGTGTTGTGATAACAAAGACGATACGATTCATTTCTCCCCCTCTCGATCTCTGTCTGCCAAAAATTATGTTCCGTGTTTGCGTAGTATCGGATCGCAGGGAAGGAAGGTTAAGCCAGACGAAGACGAGGATCAAATCTTGGGGTGGATTGGGCTGGGAAATTCAGAGAGGGAAGGAATTACAGCTTCTTATGCATTTCCCGTGAAAGTTGGTCATGCGCGCGGCCTTCAACACGCACCGCTGTCCAAGTGTTTACCTGGGCGATGCAGGTTGTTGGTTTATTGACAGCTCGACTTCCGGCCTTCGTGTTTCCTTCATCCGGGCCGTGTTGCAGATGGGTTCCTGCCTGCAATCTCTGCTGGTCTCTGTTTGCCTTTGTTGCACGGTTACACGGACGTCGTGCAAAGTTGGACCGTCGCTTCTCTCTCTCTCTCTCTCTCTCTCTCTCTCTCTCTCTCTCTCTCTCTCTCTCTCTCTCTCTCTCTCTCAAGTAGTAGTTTAATTTTATACACCGATTTAATTGTAAACCCGTCGTCATTTTTTGCTGATTCCTTTTGGCTTCTCATTTCCTGTATTATTATTTTGGCTTCGTTAATCAGTTATGGAATTTAGCCAAGAAATAATTAAATCTATCCTGAATAAGCAAAATGCGAGTAACTTGGCTGGAATAAAGTTAGTTAATTTTTCTTCCTCTCTAATTTTTTTTTGGCTTTCAACCAAAAAAAAAGGCAAATCATAGTTTTTTTTTTTTTTCGCAGTTTCCGGAGTTGATGGAAGTATGTTACAGTTTACTCACTTATTTTGATGGTAACTCGTATTTTTGTGATATTTTTTTGTATGTATTTAACTCTCCCTATTTATAGCACTTGGAACTGTGCTAGTGGTGATGGTGGTGAGATATTAAAGAATTCCATGTGAAACCCTTCCTTTTCTTCGGTGACTTCATTTTATTTACATTCCTGCTGTTTCCTTGGGATTATATTGAGTATAGAAGACATTTTTTTTTTTAACTAAAGGGGCTAGATACCGCTTCAGAAATACCCTTCAGAGTTCAGGTTATGTCTGGTAGTAGCAAGATTAAGAAAAAAAAATGGCATCTATATTGAAGAGGTGACATCTTACTAGTAGAAGAGAGTTTCCTTTTGTCATCATAAGAAATGATATCCTATGGTGCAGCTAGGTTAGAGGGGCATGCAAGGTCAGAGAGGCATGCAAGGTCAGAGAGGCATGCAAGGTCAGAGAGGCATACAAGGTCAGGGGCATGCCAGGTCGGTGGGGCATGCAAGGTCAGAGGGGCATGCAAGGTCAGAGAGGCATGCAAGGTCAGAGGGGCATGCAAGGTCAGAGGGGCATGCAGGGTCAGAGGGGCATGCAAGGTCAGAGGGGCATGCAAGGTCAGGGGGGCATGCAGGGTCAGCGTGTGTGGTTTGTGGTTGAAAGAGAAGGGGTGAAAAAGGGGTGGCTTGCTGATGGCAGATGTAGGTGGGACAGGGGGGAAGGACAGAGGTTATGCCGGGATACAGAGGGGTGTGGGGAGACAAGGGACGTGCTGGAGGTAGAGAGAGGGATAGGGGACGGAAATGAGCCATGCTGGGATTACAGTAAGGGACAGAGGACGTGCGGAAGAAGGGAGGGGTGGCAGGAGAGGAAGAGTGAGTTTGGATAGGGGAAGGGGAGCGTTGGGGTGAGGGCAGGGTCGCGTTGGGGTGAAGGGGGCCAAGGGACGTGACAAGAGGGGATGGTTAGGAAGCAAACGAGCGTCAAAGGAAGGGGAGTTGTGGGAGGGGCAAGGCTGGGAAATACGGAGCATGGGAGAGGGGTAGCAAACAAGAGTGAAGGGGAGAGGAAAGAGGAAAGGAGACGAGAGGGAAGGGGAATGGGATGGCGAACGAAGACGTGGTGAGTGAGAATAGGGCGAGGATCAAATCTAGAGGCAGGAGGGGGGTTGAGAGGCGGGGAGAGGGGTTACAGCGTCTGTGTATTTCACGTGAAAATCTGTAACGTACGGCCAAAGTTTGCGAAGCTCGGTACAGGCCAGGGGTATTCATCAGTAGGGGCGAGGCGTTTACTGGCCAGGCTGCACAGCGCTGGGGTAAAGGGTAATAGTTTTAGAATTTGCCTGAAAGCTCACCAATGTCTTCTGTTCCACCAAGACTTTTTTTATTCTATTTTTTATTTTATTTTTTTATTTTGCCAGAAAGCTCACCAATGTCTTCTGTTCCACCGAGACTATTTTTTATTCTTTATTTTGTATTTTGTTTTTATTATTTTCCTGAAAGCTCACCAATGTCTTCTGTTCCACCAAGACTTTTATTTAATTTCTTATTTGCCTTAAATTCCACCAGTATCGTCTGTTTCACCAAGATTTTTTTTTTTATTATTATTATTTTGTGAATTTCATGAATGTCTTGTTTTACCGAGACTTTAGAGTTTGTTTTAGAATTTGCCTAAAAGTTCACTATAGGTCAGTCCCTATAAACTGGCCCAGATTTTCGTCCTTTTGCAGCTTAATTCACGTTGCTCAGTGGCAGAAAAAGACACTGCTGTGGCTCTACATCCTCTCCATAGCACTGCCTCGTGACTGGCATCGTATTCTCCTGTCTGTTGTTACAGCTCAGCACTGACGATGTACAGGTGGCAAATTTAGGCCAAGTTAGAGTGACCGGAGTATAGAATCTTATTTTTCATCGAGACTTTAATCACTAGTTTGACTGAAGAAAAATTTAAAGTTATTGAATGTACTGGAGTTATTTTGATTATTTCTTGCTCCCTCCAGACGATTTCTTTCAGCTTAGGAGAGACTCTCCTAAACAGAGGTATTAGATAGAGCATTCAGTAACCTTTTTCATTGGATTGGTATACCCCCCCCCCCGTTATCAAAATCAAAATTGGAGTAATTAGAGAAGTCAGTCATCTTTTCTCTGGGACCCCCCCCCCCCCCGTCACCAAAATCTTCTGCAAGTGGCAAGAATGCAGTGAAAAGAGGCCTCAAATTGAAGAGGGTTAATTGACACACAGTAGATAGGTAGACGGTTTGCATCATAGCGACCGACGCGGCTATCAGTAACGGGAAGCGGAGCAGTGAGGTGTTACGCATCCCCCGAGCCACGCCGTGCCCCTGCGCTGGCACTGGACGGGTGTGTGACGGGAAAAAGACGGGAAACAGGCAGGAAATGACAGGCAGGCAAGCGCGACTAACGAGGGAAATGGACGGCGAATTGACACACGAACAGGCACTTGTTAGCAATCACATGGAAGCAAGGAAGGAAGTATGCAAACTCGGAGAGAAAGAGAGAGAGGGGGTTGGGATGTGTGTATTTTGTGCATGTGTGAGAAAAGGATTGTGTGTGTGTGTGTGTGTGTGTGTGTGTGTGTGTCAGAGAGAGAGAGAGAAATGTACGTGTAATGTACCGATATGTATGTATGTAAAGCATATATCTACAGGATGAAGGAATGTATGTTTGCGTGTATGAGTGTATGTCTTTATGTCTGCACGTATGTATGTATGTGCGTACGTTATGTATGTATATAAACGGCATGTGGACGTGTATGTGGCATGTCGCACGTGCCTTACCGATGTGGAATTTCTCGTTTACCTGCGGCATGTGTGGAATTTTGCCCGTGGGAGTCTGTGCTTAATCAGATATGGCGGCTTGTGGACATGATGGCATTCCAGTCCTTTCCCTTGTTTTCATTCATTCACTACGATTCTTTCACGTCATTCATTCCTCACCTTATCCCTGTTTTCACTCATTCACTACCATTTTTTCAACGTCATTCATTCCTCTCCTTACTCTTGTTTTCATCCATTCACTACCATTTTTTCAACGTCATTCATTCTTCATCTTGCCCTTACTTTCATCCATTCGCATCGATTTTTTCAACGTCATTCATTCCTCTCCTTACCCTTGTATTCACTCATTCACTACGATTCTTTCACGTCATTCATTCCTCACCTTACTCTCGTGTTCACTCATTCACATCGATTTTTTCACGTCATTCATTCCTCTCCTTACCCTTGTGTTCACTCATTCACTATGATTTTTTCAGCGTCATTCATTCCTATCCTTGCCCTTACTTTGACTCATTCAGTACGATTTTTTCACGTAATTCATTCCTCTCCTTACCCTTGTATTCATTCATTCACTACGATTCTTTCACGTCATTCATTCCTCTCCTTACTCCCGTGTTCACTCATTCTCATCGATTTTTTCACGCCATTCATTCTTGTCCTTCTTTTTCACTTTATTCATGCTGCAAGTGGACGGTGTTATTCACGTGAAAGAGGAATTTCTATACCACGTTCACTTTAACCTGACAGGGACCTCTACCCCCCTCCCCCACCTTTCAGCTCCATAAATGGCCAGGTGTGGATAGAGTGGAGGGTTGAGTAGTAACCAAGGAGACTCATTCCTACCTCATAACGTAGGCTTGTCAATCTTCATGTTTTTCACGACTTAAAATAGTAACCAAGGAGACTCATTCCTACCTCATGACGCTGGTCGATTATCATGTTTTTCTCGTAGTAGTAATCAAGGAGACTCATTTGTACCTCAACCGAAGGGCATCGATTTTCATGTTTTTGACTTTTAGAATAGTAACCAAGGAGACGCATTCCCACCTCATGAGGCTCGTCGATTTTCATGTCTTTCACGACTAAGAATTCCCGTTGAAAGTTGCCCAGCCCCTTAGGAATGAAAACAGGCAGAGGATAATGAAGAACAGGGATCTTTTCATTGCTCTCTGTACCACTGACTAACCTTTTTTCACGGCAGGATTTACAGTATTATATTTGCCTTTTCCAGACGATTTTCTTAAGCTTAGGAAGGACGTCAAGCCCCTGATGGTCTTGTCCTTCGTCTATCCTTGTCTTATTCTCGTTTTCTGTTACCGCCAGACGATTTTTTCTTGCTACCTTCAGACGATTTTCTTAAGCACTGGGAAGACGTCAAGCCCCCCCGATGGGTAATTTCCTTCATATTGTAAGGTTTAGTGGATTCAGGCGCTCCAGCTGGATGTGGCCCATAAGGATTTAGTTCTTGGGATGGATGGAATAAATTGCTTACGACACAGAACACTCGTACGCCACATCCCATCACATCACACCACACCACACCACACCACACCACATCACACCACACCACACCACACCACACCACACCACACCACACCACACCACATCTCATCACGCCACACCACACCTCTCCTCTCATCCTCCACTGGACGAGAGCAATAAAACAGTGTGGTGGACAGAGTGAAGATAGGGCGGTGTGTGTGTGTGTGTGTGTGTGTGTGTGTGTGTGTGTGTGTGTGTGTACCATTATTTCATTTGAACTGTAAAGGATGTGTATATTGACTCATTGTTTTGCTGTCTAACGAGAATTCACACACACACACACACACACACACACACACACACACACACACACACACACACACACACACACACACACACACACACACACACACACACACCTCTTAGAAGCATATATAATACATCTAAAACTCCAATAACTCTCGGTGCAAACATATAAAGGAGTAAAGCAGTAAAAATAAGCCTTCTTTCTTTATTAGGCAGTAGCGCAACACCCAGTAAAGAACCCTGAATGACAAACAGCTTACAGTACAAAGGAATGTCAGAACCATTGTGTGTGGTTCCTAGTATTCTCCGCTCACTTCAGCGCTCTGTGTGTGTGTGTGTGTGTGTGTGTGTGTGTGTGTGTCTGTGTGGTGTTTTTTTTATTGCTTCTTCCAGACGTTTGTATTTAGCACAAGAAAAAAAATTGGAAATGAAGAGGTTAAATACAGCCTTCAAAAAACCCTCCACTAACAGATCCCCATTAATAAAGAAAATAATAATTCCTGGTAGTACTCTTAAATAAAAAAAATAAATAAATAAAAGGAAAGGAAAAGAAATATATGAAAAAAAGGAAGAAAAAAAAAATATGTAGGGATTTGGTGTGACGGGGTGAGATTCGGGAGTTGACGTGGGAGAGGTGAGAGCAGGTGAGAAATTTCCAGCATAAGTTTACAGTTGGCGACATACGCGCCTGGTACAGTGTCGGTGTGGGCGAAGGTCTATCTACTCCTCTAAAATTAGTATCCGCATCCTAACATTAATATCCACACCTTAACATTAATATCCACATCTTTTAACGTTAATATCCACACTTTTTATCATTAATATCCACACCTTTTAACGTACACAATTACCTGGCCATTTTGCGTAGTATTTGACATCCCTTTTCTCCAGTGTTACTGCCTCCACTGTTTCGTCTACAGTTTGACAGCCTTTTTCAATCACTTCACTGCCTTCCAACAAACATGTAACTACGTCAAGCTGGTCAAGTACGGGAGATTGGCTGGCCACAGGTATGGACTGATGCTGTCCCAAGTACGTATGTGGCCAACTGTACATTACTTCATTCCGTCACGCGAGAATTTTAAGTAAAGGTGTACATTATTTAAATACTTCCACTCGAGGATTTGCTTTACTTATTGTACTTGCTAGAACCTGACTTGTTCCTGTCATGGGTAATTCCAATAATAAACAGAATTGAGTGTTGATGATGATGATGGTGGTGGTTCTGGCTGTGTTAGTGGCTATGGTGATGATGACGATGATGATGATGATGATGGTGGTGGTGCTCGTAGTGTTGGTGGCTTTGGTGATGGTGATGATGACGACGATGATGATGGTGTTGGTGGTAGTGGCAGTGTTGGTGGCTATGGTGATGTGCTGCTGCTGCTGGTAATGATGATGATGGTTATGATGATGATGACTGGTGAAGATGATGAAGATGATAATGATGACGAAAATGATATGTTATTAGTCACATCACTATCAACCATTTTTCATCAGAGTTAAAATGTATATTGATATTGAGTTTAAATTGGGGAAAAAAAAAAAAGCTTCCCAGTAAATTATCTAATCTCAAAACTCGAGGTAGGATCGCCCAAAAGTGTTCAGATTCTTCCAAGTAATTTCATGTGAGCTTAAGAACTTACTCTCTCAGTCTTAGGAAAAGTTAAGAAGTTTATTCGACGTGACAGAAGAAATCCAGCGCTGTAGGAATGCATAATTTCGCGATCTTGAAGTGGTTTGACGAAAAATGTGGATCTGGGTTTTAAGCTTACAAGGAGAGAGAGAGAGAGAGAGAGAGAGAGAGAGAGAGAGAGAGAGAGAGAGAGAGAGAGAGAGAGAGAGAGTTCCATAAATAAAAGTCAGTATTAGGGACTTGACTACACCTTTACGTCATGTGTTATAATAATATAAATCCTGCATCATCATGGACCCAGGTCATAGTTGATTTCCCTCATAATTCACCCTTGATCCTACTGCCTACGACCTCCAGTCTTTCAAAAGCTGTGTGTCCAGGAATCTAGAAATGGACGGATCTTGAATTTGGCTCTCTGTTATCTTGTTTTTAGAGTTCTTAGAGGGAACAATTTTGCTGACTCCTGGCCTTTGGTTCCTTCTTTCTTGCATAAAAAAAAATGGAAAATGAAGTCATCAGTAACTTCATAATCGCAGGGAAATATACACAAGTCAATATTATCTTTTAGCATCCAAAATTTGCCCAGCCCTCTGAAGTCTAGCGTATTTTTTTCCAGACTTCTTCGTATATTTGTAAGATTGACATACAACTTGGGCATATCTTGGTATATTTGTGTGAACGTCTTGGAGGTGATGGGTTGACCTGTTTACTGTGTTGACGTTTTTTTCTTTCACCTTATTCTTCGTATTTTTTGGCTTATTAATTTGCCTGTGACGTATTATTTTCACCTTATTCTTCGTATTTTCTGACGTATTAATTTGCAGGTTACATATTTTTTTTCACCTTATTCTTCGCATTTTCAGACGTATTAATTTTCCGGTGACATTTTTTTAACCTTGTTTTTCGTATTTTCATACGTATTAATTTTCCTGTGACGTATTTTTTCACCTTATTCGTATTTTCAGACGCATTAATTTGCCAGTGACGTATTGCTTTCACCTTATTCTTCGCATTTTCAGACGTAATAATTTTCCTCTGGCGTATTTTTTTCACCTTATTCTTCGCATTTTCAGACGTATTAATTTTCCTGTGACGTATTTTTTTGACCTTATTCTTCGTATTTTCAGACGTATTAATTTTCATGTGACGTATTTTTTCACCTTATTCTTCGTATTTTCAGACGTATTATTTTCCCAGTGACGTATTGTCTTCACCTTATTCTTCGTATTTTCAGACGTATTAATTTGCTGCAGTATTCTTGAAGTAAATTGATTAATGAAGGTAATACCCAGCCCGTCCAAGTTCCAGAGGCTCCGTAATACCGTCTATAATTATCAAGAATTATTTGAGAACGTCCTTGTATTGAAGGGGTTGATTATAGTGTCCAGAGAAGGGTGACTTTTGTGTTTATTGTCGCCATGGTTATATCGCCATCACCAGATCTACTTTTATAAAAATGGAGGAATTTGTCAGTTTCATCATCATTATCATTCATTCATTCATTCATTGCCAGACACCATGTATCCCAAACGGGGTGGCCAAGGGCTTAGAGTTAATTGTTTTACAGGGAGGGGCACTAATCCTCCACCAACCCCACTTGACGTAGGGATGCCAACAGCATCTGGTGTTCCCAGGCGGTCACCCATCCAAGTACTAACCAGATCATCTTTGTTAAATCAGTCATCATCATCATCATCATCCTTAATATGTCATTCATCATCATCATCATCCTTAATATGTCATCATCATCATCTTAATTATATCATTCATCATCATCATCATCATCATCATCATCGTTGTCGTCGCCGTAGTCATCACCATCATCATCATATTCCTTAATAATACAATAGACATGAGGAGCGATGAGTCAGGATCAGGAAAGGTGAACGGCAGGAAACCATCATTAAGTCCCCAGTGAATTAATAATTAAAAAAAAACAACTGGTGATCGAAAAGGATATTATATAAATTTTAATTAAGATATTTAATAACTGAACCTCCCTTTATTCCACATAGCTGTCGAGGATAAAGTCTACGGGGTTTCAGTGCTACATTTCACTTATTGTGTTATAAATTCTACGGGGTTTTAGCGCCATATTTCACTGACTCAGATAAAAATTTTCTTCTTCCTTGGCGAGGCTCCCAACTTTCTGTGAGGGCGGGACAAGGCACATTAAAGCCAAAGTTTCCTGATTAAAAAATTCCTCTCTGTGGAAGGATTTATGGCAGGCATCGGATATTGCTGAGGGAGAGAAGGAGGGAGGGGGAGGGGGAAAGGTAGAGAGGGGGAGAGGAGGAGGGAGAGGGAGGGGGAAAGGTAGAGGGAGGGAGAGGGGGGCATGGAGAGAGGGGGAAGCGTCAGGCGGTATCAGAAAACTTGGGAAAATGTTATTATTTATTGCAGCATACGATCCCTGAGCTACGTACATGATTACTTAAATTTGGTATTGTAGTTCCTAACTTTCTTTGCTGTTACATATACATTTTTTTAGCTTTTATTGTTATTTATTAGCTTATTATTGCTATGGTTATTTTATTGTGTTGTCATTTGCTTACCTTATTCTTGCTCTCATTTTCTCAGCTTATATATATATATATTTTTTTTTCTACCTTTTTTTTGGTGTTATGTTTCTTAGCTTTCTCTTCCCAAAACATTGAATATCTCTCTCTCTCTCTCTCTCTCTCTCTCCCTCAAGCGTCTTTACTAGTTTATATCTGCTACATTTCTTTAACCTTGTATTTCCTGTTTTTTATTCTGTAGATACCAATGGAACTTATTTTCATTTCCTTAGATTTTCCGTAGACGATACATAATGTTAAAAAGAAAGAGAATTTGTTATATAGATTTACTCTAATATTTTTCTCTCTCTTTCAGGTAAGGCACGTTGCTTCCGGTGACAGGTAAAGTGCTAATTAACGCCTCCATCCAGGTGTGTTGTTAATCATCGTGGTCTTGCTCTCTTCAGGTGTTTATATTAGGCTTTAGGTTATACTTTTGAACTGTACATAGATATTTAGATAGATAGACTGATTGATAGGTATAGATTGATAGATATTGATGGGAGAGAGAGAGAGAGAGAGAGAGAGAGAGAGAGAGAAAGAGAGAGAGAGAGAGAGAGAGAAGGCGTTGTGAAAGTTTTAACAAAATTGCTGTGAGAACGGGAGATAATTTCAAGCCGGATCTCTCTCTCTCTCTCTCTCTCTCTCTTTCCACTACGGTTGTGTGTGTGTGTGTGTGTGTGTGTGTGTGTGTGTGTGTGTGTGTGTGTGTGTGTATTTAGCCCAGGAAATAACCCTAGCACTCGGAGGGGACCAAAATAAATAAATAAATAAATGACTCCTCTTCCTCCTTCATTAGTAGAGATCTAATAAAAATAAGAACGATGACGTCAGCCGAAATATTGAATGACGTCATCGTTGTGGAAATGAGAAGCGAAAGTTTTAGACACTGATGATGATGATGATGCGTCTCACAATTTTTCGTTCAGTTCTTTGACGGTGTTACCTACTCGCGTTTCAAAAATGATCGTTTCGCCTTTTTAGATGTACAGTTTAGGACAAAATTACTGAACCACTTTAGAACGATTAATAGTGTGATAGTGAACATTGGTTTTTAATTCACCGTATTGCGATCAGTGGAGTCCAGCTAATTTTTCAGAATATTATGGAGGAGTTTCTTTTTGTTTCAGAGTAAGAAGTGGATCATTATTATTGTCCGCAGCGTTATATGACCAAAAGCGGATCATTATTATTGTCCACAGCGTTATATGACCAAAAGCGGATCATTATTTTTGTCCGCAACACTCCATGATCAAAATTGGATCGTTATTATTGTTCGCAAAGTTATATAATAAAGAGTGGATCGTTAATATTGTCCGCAAGGTTACAATAAAGTTTGGAGATCTATTTCTGTCCGCATGCGTACCTGGTGTAAAGAAAAGTGACTTACCTGATGGGCTAGACAGGTACATAATGACACCTTGCATTTGTCAAACTCAGGCCAGGTTCTATACTCCTTCTATGCAAACTTGGCCTAAAACTGCGATCTCTCCATCCTGAAATCTGGACTGAAACAATAGATAAACACTGGAATGTCGTGCTTGTCACGAAGAAGTGCTATGGAAAGGATGCTGAGCTGTAGTATTACCTTATAGTGCCATTGAGTTGCGAGAAATAAATTGCAAGACTAAAAAATATCTGGGCCAAGTTGGAGTGAAAGTAGTATAGTTCTAAGTGTTACCTTATTCTGCCATTGAGTTACGAGGAATAAAATGCAAGACTATAAAAACCTGGGCCAAGTTAGAGTGAAAAGAGTATAGTTCTCTTTAAAATTTTCGCGGGTATGTGTACGCTTGTCTTGTTGCCTATGGTCTGACACGTAATATTTCCCACGTCAGTCCGTTTCCCTGCACACAGTATCCTCACCCTTGTTTCGCGTTTCTCTTCTGCATCCTACCCTCCCTCCCGCCCACACCCTGCACACCCACCCCTCTCCAGCGCCTGTCTGTCCTAATTCTCGCTCCCTCTTTCTCTCACTCCCTCAGCCTCTCTGCCTCTGCCTCTCTCACCCTTTCCTCTCGGCCGGCTCGCCCCCTTTTTTTTCCCCTGCATGCTACTGTACATCCTTTTACCTGCCCCCCCTTCGTCTGCCATTTCCATTAACCTTCCTTCCTGGTTCACCTTTTTTTATCGAAAATTTTTATATTATTTCGCAGACAGTATAGATACATAGATAAATGGATCCATGAGTAGATAGATACAGATAGATAGATAGATAGATCGATGGATAGATAGATACTGGTAGAGAGACAGGTAGAGAGAAAGATTGATAGATAGATAGATAGATGAATGGATCGATGGATAGATATACAGAAAAATAGATAGATAGATAAATGGATCGATGGACATAGATACCGTACACAAAAATAGAGATAGTTAGATTGATAGATTGGTAAATAGAGAGATAAATAAATGGATCGATGGATTGATTTAGACACAACGGAGAAATAAAATAGACAGATAGGTAGATGAATGAATCGATGGATAGATAGATACAAAACACAGTTATATACGCAAAATACCAATATATAATCACCTCATACATACCAAATACATTCAGTGGGAGTGTAATTTAATGTAAGAGATTCCACACCTTCTGCTTAACACTTACCGGCACGTTTGTTGCTCTCACCCTGACGCATCATATCAGAGCGACTCATCCGTGGGCAGAGAATGATATCAAGAGTTTCTAAGCTTGAGAATTATAAGCCAGCAAAGGATGGTGAAAAGTTAAATCCGTGGAAGATATTTATAGCGATCTGATTTTAAGCCAGGTAAGTATGAACAGACTCTACCCTGTCAACGTCGAGAAGTTACAGAATCCTACTTATTCTTCAGGTATCTCTTTCTAAGCCTCCCTTATATAAAAAAGAAACATGTTTATCCTTAGGAGCAACTCAGATACTGTGTGTGTGTGTGTGTGTGTGTGTGTGTGTGTGTGTGTGTGTGTGTGTCTGTGTGTGTGTGTGTCTGTCTGTCTGTCTGTCCGTCCGTCCTTTACACACTGCCACCACCACTATACTTAATTAATCCATGCACATAAATCTCTCTCCCTCTCGCCCTGTAAACATGTAATCCCCCACTGGAGTCCCACCAACGCTAAGCTGACGGGGAGAGGAGGATGTGGAGTGGGTTCTAAAAGTAAATAAATGGATAAATAAATAGATAAGTGATAGTAAGTTGTAGAGATAGGGTGACATTCCTATTATTTGTGCTAGAAAGATCTCTATTATACTCTTTGCTAGTTTTTGCAGTTAGGTAAATCTAGGACTGCATCATAAATATACAGTTCCAGTTCCAGAGTTGACCTGTTGCATACATGAAGGACTGGAATGCATAAGTAACCTGATAGTCTGTCCACCATTTAAGTAACGTTGGTCTGATCACCATTTAAGTAACAGTACAGTCTGATCACCATTTAAGTAACGTTAGTCTGATTATCCTATAAGTAACGTTACAGTATATCACCACCCTTTGCAGGTTACATAGAGTTACTTAGAATCACTGCTACTTATAATCCTAAGTGTTCTGGTACCAAAAACCGTAACTTCCGGTATGGTACACAATATGCCATCTGTCCATTGTGCCAAGGGCTTAGTTGTAAAAGGAGCTCACAGACTCGTAAAGCTTAAGCTCATTTGTAAAAGGAGCTCACAGACACGTAAAGCTTAAGCTCATTTGTAAAAGGAGCTCACAGACACGTAAAGCTTAAGTTCAGTTGTAAAAGGAGCTCACAGACTCTTAAAGCTTAAGCTCATTTGTAAAAGGAGCTCACAGACTCGTAAAGCTGAAGCTCATTTGTGAAAAGAGCTCACAGGCTCGTAAAGCTTAAATTCTGTTGTAAAAGGAGCTCACAGACTCCAAAAGCTTAAGCATATTCAAATTTCAGAGGAGCTCACAGTTACGTAAAGCTTAAGCATATTCACATAAAGCTTAAGCTCAATTGTAAAAGCTCACAGACTCGTAAAGCTTAAGCATATTCAACAGTTCATTACGAGAGGATGGAGAGTGAGAGGCTGACGAGGAGAGTGTATGTGAGTGAGCTGGAGGGGGGAGAGTGAGGGGAAGGCCAAGGATGAGATGGAGGGATGGAGTGGAGAGGTATATAGAGAGGGGGGGTGTGAACTGGGAGCAGGGCAGTGAAATGGCGGGGGACAGGGCGACGTGGAGGCGATTTGTTTGTGGCCACCCCTTATGGGATCAAGGCATCTGGCAATAGATAGATAGACGTCACTAGCCAATACCAAGCCTGTCATTTGCAGTATATAAAAGCTTCCCAGGCGAAAGGGGCTTCACCGAGAGAACTTTGGCCATCTTGTAAAGCTTCATCGAGTGGAAATTGACCTGAGAAATTAGTAAGTTAGTTAGTGCTACGAGTGCTGTTGACTGGTTGAGTGATGAGCTGCTTTATTTGACGCTATGTGGTGTGGTGTGGTGTGGCGGAGTTTGGTGGCTGTGGTGGTGTGGTGTGGTGTGGTGGAGTGTGGAGGAAGTTGTAGGTCGTTGTGGTGTGGTGTGGTGTGGTGGAGTGTGCAGGATGTTGTAGGTCGTTGTGGTGTGGTGTGGTGGTTATTGCAGGTTGTTGTGGTGTGGTGTGGTGGTTATTGCTGGTTGTTGTGGTGTTGCAGTGTGGTGGAGTGTGGAGGAAGTTGTAGGTCGTTGTGGTGGGGTGGAGTGTGGCGGAGTTTGGTGGCTGTGGTGGTGTGGTGTGATGCGGTAGAGTGTGGAGGATATTGTAGGTCGTTGTGGTGTGGTGTGGTGTGGTGGAGTGTGGAGGAGGATGTAGGTCGTTGTGGTGTTGAAGTATGGTGGAGTGTGGCGGATGTTGTGGTATGTGGTGGTGGGGTGTGGCGGAGTTTGGGGGCCTTGGTGATGTGGTAGAGTGTGGAGGATGTAGGTCCTTGTTATGTGGTGTTGCAGCATGTGGTGTGGTGTGGTGGAGTGTGGCGGAGTTTGGTGGCTGTGGTGGTGTGGTGTGATGTGGTAGAGTGTGGAGGATGTTGTATGTCGTTGTGGTGTGGTGTGGGGTTATTGCAGGTCGTTGTGGTATTGTAGTGTGGTGGAGTGTGGCGGATGTTGTGGTATGTGGTGTGCTGTGGTGGAGTGTGGCGGATGTTGTGGTATGTGGTGTGCTGTGGTGGAGTGTGGCGGTCATAATTCTAAATATTAAAATTATACGAAAGCAATTTTTCATCTTCGCAGAAATATATTCGCCAGTACTCAAACATTTACAGACATTAAGTGTAGCCCATCTTCCTCCCTCTATTTATATTTATCGTGTATCTTGCATATCCTACGTATTTACCACACAGTATATCCCGTCTTCCTGCCGTTATGTATATTTCTCGTGCCTCTTGCTCAGTCTACATATTAACCTTCCTTGAGACAGAGGGGCAGCGTCTGGAGCAGGGAAGGAAGCATAATACCAACGTCTAATATGCTCCCCGAGTCTCATCCTTAGCGACATCCATAAATCAGGGCGCCTCAGCCAGTGCCTCGTAATGGTGAAGGGCTTAGGGACAGGGGCCATCCATCTCTATCCCCTCCCTAAGACAGAGGAGGACGGGCTGGGGTGATGTGTTGGAGTGGAATGGAGGGGTGTCTTTGGCGATTTTTGGGGTGTGGGTAGTGGACTTAGGTGATGTGTAGGAGTGGAATGGAGGGGTGTCTTTGGCGGTTTTGGGGGTGTGGGTATTGGACCAGGGACTAGGGGTGGAATGTAGGGGAATGTTTAGCGACTTTTTGGGTTATGGGCAGTGGTAATTTGATTTAGATGGGGAACGATGGTGGAGTATGGTGGTGGACAGTAGGGAGTTCGTGAATTTTGAGAAATAGTTTTTTTTTAGTTGGAAAAGGAAGTGATATGTTGGTGCGGAAGTTGAGGGTGTGAAGGCGACTTTCGTGCCTATGGTTATTGATAAGCTCACTGGAATAGAGTGTATGGATTGGGTGTATTGGGGAAAAATAATTACTTTGTGGATGTGAAATGATTTATACGTACAATGTGGTGTTAGTGTAGCTTAGGGCTGGAGGAAGGCAAGGATGGGGAATTTGAAAGATGTGGGTATTGAGCAGTTGATTTAGATGGGGCAGATATTAGCAGGGTTTATTTTGGTGAATAGTGGGGTATTTGTGGGTAATAGTTTTCATATGAGCATGCCAGGGTACGACAAATGCATGGGGATTGAAGTTGGGGAGCGAGATTGCGGAACTTAAATGAATGGGTGTTGATAAATTGATATGAGTGGGGAATGTTCATAGGCCGTATTGGTGGAAATATTAGACTTCTTAGGTGGTAATTGCGGTTATTAGTGTTAGTAATTGAATGTTTAGCTAATTATTGTGTTAGGTGATTAGGGACTTTTTTTTAGAGTGTGTGTCTTAATAAGTTCTTTCCATCTATCTGTTTGTAGCCAGACGTCTTAATCCTGTCAGGGGTGACCACAAACCAATCGCCTTCATGTCGCCCTGTCCCCTGCCATTTCGCTGCCCCCCTCTCTCATATACCTGTCTACTCCATCCCTCCATCTCATTCTCTGTCTCCCCCTCCACCTCACTCACAAGTACTTTTGGCTTTGAGGATTTTGGATTGAATTAAGAGTATTAGTGACAGTAAATGCAAGGCAGGGTAATGTGTAGGGTGGGAAGTGTGAGTTAGACGTAAGACTTTTAGAGGTAAGAATATTGATAACTTTATATGAATGGGGAATATTGTTAGGGATATTGATGGAAAATAATTACTTCATTGATTTTAGCGTAATGTATGGGTATTGTATGGGTATTGGCTTATTAAGTAGGCCTACTGGCTTGGGTATTAGGTAGGGGTGGAACTTTTCAGGGATATAGGTAGTTATAGGCTGATGTGGGTGATGGATATGGCTAGGGATATTGTAGACTAGAGGAAGATTAACTTTGTGGATTCAGTCTTAATTTATGTATATTGGTTTAGTAGGAATAAATGGCCAGGGATTATGAATAGGACTAAGGCAAGAAAAAACATTGAAAATTCGTGATATTGGTGTTGAATTTGGAAGGATTAGAGATTTATTTATTTTGTTAATTATAGAGATGATAACCTGGTAATTTTGGCACTTTAATTTTCACATGCATCACTCTCCAAAGACACACCTTACCCATTCGTACTTCGCCAGCTTAAGGAATGACTGATGTAGGTTGTCACTCTTCCACAGGGGAGAATTTTCGGCTTTACAGTGGACCTCGTAATGGACTGTTGCCTTAGGGATGGAAATTACACACACACACACACACACACACACACACACACACACATACAGTCATAGCTCTAGTCGGTTCGATATCATCTGATGTAACTGATCAATCCCTAATTTGACCACTAAGATAGAGTAAAATTCGTCGAGCCATAGTTATGAGGAATGCATGCGTCTCCTTGGTTACTAGTCAAATCGCTCATGTACCCAGACAACACATAGACATGAACTGAGCATAAAGGGGTTAGGGATCTCTGTTAGGTTAGGTTAAACGCACTCTTCCCGGTTCACTCATATTTAGAGTGCCTGGCTGTGTTTGGTGAGAGTGAGAATGGTTCTGTTTTTAATTGGTGTGTGTGTGTGTGTGTGTGTGTGTGTGTGTGTGTGTGTGTGTGTGTGTGTGTGTGTGAGAGAGAGAGAGAGAGAGAGAGAGAGAGAGAGAGAGAGAGAGAGACAGACAGACAGACAAAAAAAAAATGATTGGATGTGTATGTATGTAAGTGTGTGTGTGTGTCTGTGAGAGAGAGAGAGAGAGAGAGAGAGAGAGAGAGAGAAACAGACAGACAGAGACAGAAAATGAGTGGATGTGTATGTATGTGTGTGTGTGTGTGTGTGTGTGTGTGAGAGAGAGAGAGAGAGAGAGAGAGAGAGGCTTTGTATGTAGTTGACAAGCAGATTATGCAGTTATTTTCTTTCCTTAGAGAAAGCTTTGTCTGTTGAGAGAATCAAAAGAGAGAAGAAAAATTAAAGAGTTCATGAGAGGAAGAGTAAAGAGCAGAGAAAGAAAAATGCATTACTTGGGGGAGAGAGAGAGAGAGAGAGAGAGTCAAGGGAGGAGAGATGGAGAAAAGGAAAATGAAAAGGAGAGAGAATGTGAAAGTATAATTGGATGAGAGATAGAGAGAGAGAGGATGAGAAAGTGGACAGCGGTATGTAATGGAGAGGATACGTTACCCATTTTTGCCTTTTGGATCTCATCGGGACACAAATCAGAGGAGAAAGGAAGCCCCACATTTAATATTTACAATCCCCCTTCATGTGGGGTAGGAATTATGAGGCTGCTTGCAACGCAGTCTGAATATTGGGTCTTATGTCGGTAATTTTAGTGTGTGTGTGTGTGTGTGTGTGTGTGTGTGTGTGTGTGTGTGTGTGTGAAAGTTCGTGGGTGTGTATGCATGTATGTGTTATATATATGTGTGTGTCTGTGTGCGTGAAAGAAAATTAGTGTGTGTGTGTGTGTGGTGTGTGTGTGTGTGTGTGTGTGTGTGTGTGTGTGTGTGTGTGTGTATGGTGTATTCCCAGTCCTACACTCTCACACCTTTTACCTGCCTCATCCGATACGCTTCTTTGTATTCTTTCACCCTTAAATCAATTGCTAAAAATATTCCGAGAGAGAAATACACAGTGGGGCTGTATTGATCAGAAGAGTGTATGCAGTTCTCAGAGGTGTATGAAATATTGTGGAAGTATTGACAACGGGGGGAATGGGAGGTGAAGGGGGGATACAGTGGTGGGGGTGAAGGCGGGGGAAGGGAGAGGGGAGGGAGGGAAGAAGAGGGATAAAGGATGTGGGGGTAACAGTGGTGGGGGTGAAGGCGGGGGAAGAGAGAGGGGAGGGAGGGAAGAAGAGGGATAGAGGAAGATGGGGTAAGAGTTGTGGGGGTGGAGGCGGGGGGAGAGAGAGAGGGGAGGGGGGAATGAAGAGAGATATAGGAATGGGGGATAGGGAGAGGAGAGGTGAAGAGAGAAACAGAAGGATGTGTTAACTGTTTCGTAGTTGAAAGATAGAGAGGGAGTGAGGAAGCGAAGAGGAAAAGATGAAAGAGGAAGGAATAAAGGGAGAGGAAGGTGAAGAGAGAAATGAAAGGAATTGGTGAATGAGGTGGTGTAAATGAGAGTGTAGAAGGGAGAAGATGAAGGAGAGTTAATAGCGAATGGAAGAGAGAAGAAACTGGATGAGACGGATAAGTAAACAAGGAAGAGAAGAGACGAAGATTGAAGTAGAATAAAGATGAATAAGAAATGGCGACCAAGTTGAAGGGGTAGTGGGAATGAAAAGAGGAGAAGAGAGGGAAGGGGAGAAGGAAAGAGTAGGTGAATTGTTAAAGAGAGAGAAGTGAAATTGAAAGATGGAGGAGTGGTGGGGAGAGATAAGAGAGAGGAGAAGAAATGAAGGTAGATAGGGGAGGC
>NC_137054.1:71964742-71967242 GCF_032717465.1 Coenobita brevimanus
GTGTAAGAGAAGCTCATGGTTGGTGCCCTCTGACCCCACGATGGCCGCCCTAAAGTTGGCAAACGGCGAGGCATATTTGCACCATCCCCGATTCTGAGAATATTGTTATGGGCAGGAGGGAGTCGAGGCGGGGTGAGCGAGTGTGTGGGGAGGGGTGAGCGGGTGTGTGGGGTGGGTGAATGGGTGTGTGGGGTGGGGAAACGGGTGTGTGGGGTGGGGGAACAGGTGTGTTGGGTGGGTGAGCGGGTGTGTGGAGAGTTGAGTGAAATGGAACAACCAAAAATAGTGTACATTTCTTTAACCTGTGACTGCGATGTGTGTGTGTGTGTGTGTGTGTGTGTGTGTGTGTGTGTGTGTGTGTTATGGCATACAAAAAAAAAGTAAAAACAACGCATCTTTAATAATCTGTTTGCTTATTGTCACGCAAGAACAATAACAATCATATTCCATAAAAGTTTCCATGTATTGCCAAGCGAATCGAGAGCCGTTGATTTTCCATGTCTGTCTGTCTGTGTGTCTATTACCATCGGCATAATACCGGAGTTAATTCCCCGTGAGATTAACACAACAAAAACACCTCCATTCTTCTCCTTCACCAATCATCACAACTCCTTCCTGCTCAGTTGTCCTCACTCATGTACTCTTGTCCCTCCTTTTCAGCTTTCCCCATTTACTTAGTCTTTCTGGCCGCCTTTCCACCTTTGTCCCAGTCTTTCTTTCCTCCTCCTTCTCCTATCACTGTCACACCCGTACAGTCTCCTTGTTAACCTTGTCTTAGCTGATAAAAATTAGATCATACTGGGGTTGAGTCTCGAGGTACAGAAGCAGTAGTATCATTTGCAAGGTAGTTTCTGTTTTCATGTTATTTTTTTGTCATATGATGCATGTTTGAATAAATGACGCAGTTTCCTACAGTATATTTTTATCGCTTCAGGTACGGATATTGTTTATGGAGTTCCTGGTAGTACATATGTAAGTACTAACCTTTTCTAGTCCATAGTTTGATGCCTTGTGATAAATTTATGTGGTTGTGACACTAGATTTTTTCCCCCTTTTCGTATAACCGGAAAATTTTGCTCATCCTTCTACACCGTTTACAATATTTAACTTTTACGTAAGATAGTTCCTTTAAGTATTTGCATCAGAGACATTGTTGCTCACTTGTCTGAGAAATGTATGCCTGACTACCAAAGCTGTCAAGGGCTGTCTATCTATCTATTGCCAGATGCCTGAATCCCGTAAGGGGTGGCCTCAAACAAATCGCCCCCATGTCGCCCTGTCCCCCGCCATTTCACTGCCCTCCCCCCAGCTTACACACCCCTCTCTCATATGTCTCTCCATTCCATCTCTCCATCTCATCCTCAGCCTCCACCTCACTCCAGGATTCAGCACAAGGTAATGTCAGCAATCGAACGAAATTCTGGAATTGAAGAGGAGTGGTATTAGTTTCTGCTCGTGAAATGGAGAAAAAAGTGTCTGGATACGAGATATACATACATATATACAAAGACATTTTTCGAGGCTTAATTACAACTTTGCCTCATCATCCCGATCATTTACACCGAACTTCTGTAGGTGTTATCACGCCCTTGTCCCCTTCAGTGCTCCCTTCATGGCCCTTTCTCCCTTATTCTCCTGTCTATTGGCTGTCTTCTCTCTCTCATTACTTTCTCCCTTATTCTCCTGTCTATTGGCTGTCTTCTCTCTCTCATTACTTTCTCCCTTCTCTCTCTCTCGGTTGCTTTCTTGTCCTTTCGCTATTTCCTGTCTTTGATTTTGGCGTGACGATTTCTGACTTTTTCATTTCTTATCACTCCTTGCTTTCACATACGAACAAAAAATAGAAGAGCAAGCCAAAGATCGTCCATGAGCCGAAGTCAGCATTTGTGTGTGTGTGTGTGTGTGTGTGTGTGTGTGTGTGTGTGTGTGTGTGAGAGAGAGAGAGAGAGAGAGAGAGAGAGAGAGACAGACAGACAGACAGACAGACAGTGTGTGTGTGGGGGGGTGCGTGTGCGAGCATGTATGGGACAGGGAAACGAGGCAATAGGTAAAATATAATGTACAAATGTGTGTGTGTGTGTGTGTGTGTGTGTGTGTGTGTGTGTGTGTGTGTGTGTGTGTGACGTCATTGGCACTTTCGCCCGTGTCATATTTTCCCCGCCTCGCCTCGCCTATATGACACAGTGGCAGATGGGTTTTCCTGTGTCACCTGCTTGACTGACACGGCGGGGATATGAAGGAGGGAGTTTGGGTATGGGAAGAGGCCGTGTGTGTGTGTGTGTGTGTGTGTGTGTGTGTGTGTGTGTGTGTGTGTGTGTGTGTGTGTGTGTGTGTGTGTGTGTTTTGAGGGAGAGGGATAGGCAGAGTGGCCAAAATTTTGATCAAAGGAGAATCAAAATTATAAGCTTTATTTTTTCGAATCCCCACAGAAAGTAAAATGAATAAATGAGTAAGTAAATAAATAAATAAATGGTTTTTGGAACAGGTTTGAGAGGCCATT